>NC_057810.1:569878199-569896953 GCF_018294505.1 Triticum aestivum
AGCTAAATCGAAGCAGCATCGCAAGCAAGAGCAATAGCGAGAGCAGCAACGCGAGCAAGAGCAATAGCAAGAGCAGACCAGGCAGGGGACCGAGAGCAAGAGCAGAGCAGTAGCACAAGTGAGGGCTAAAGCAGTAGTAGCTCCTAGTAATGTGGATGTCGCCACCGAGGGAGCGACGCCGTGGAGGAAGTGGCCAGCGACACCGCCCTGGATGGAGCCGCGCTGTGTCGGCTCGGGACCGAGCACCGGCAGCACCGTGAGATCAAATCAAGAAGAAAATGCGGTGATTAGTGTACAACCTCTTTGGTGGCGCCGATTCGGCCGCAGCTTCATCCGAGGAAACAGTGATGATGATGCTCTTCCGGTGGTGCAGGTGAATACGGTGGTGTGGGAATGAAGGTGGCACGAAAGACGAGGGGAACATCGGGGCAGCTCCTTGGAGGTGGAGGACGGGGTGGCTGAACCGGCGGGACGATGATATCGACAACGGATCCTCATCCAGTATGGTGGATGAGGGACGTCGAGGTGTTGCTGTGGACGACATCATCGGGGAAGAGGCTCCGGCTGGGTGGCGGACAAAGGAGGGTGTGGGGCTTCACGGGTTTTCGCGGCCTCGGTGTACGAATGGGTGGGTGGATGGGATGGGAGTGGGGAACTATGGCTTAGGGACGCGCTTGTCCGAAATGTGGGGTAAGTTATGAAAGTACCCCCACCGATTTGAGGCGGTTCTTTCGGTTCAGGGGTACCACATGCATTTCGCGTGTCGGGATTTCACAAGAGGTGGGAGTTTTCGCGCACGTTGTAATTTTGGAATAGCAAGGCGCGAGTTGAGATGGAGGGAGTTGTCGGAGCACAAGAGACAAAGATATATCTTAAATATTTCAGGGTAACAAGGCGCAGGTTGAAGAGGTGAGAGTTTCGCAGCACGATAGACAGAGACGCTAGCTTAAAATTTTGGCATAACAAGGCGCGGCTTGAAATTTCGGGAGAACAAGCTTAACATGTACCCAAAAAAGACAATTTGCACCTCAACACGCACAACACACACACAAACACCATTTAGACTAGTAAGGTACACGTGCATTGCACGCGTGTGATTTGGCAACCAAATTATGAATAAATACCACATTATAGCATGTAAGCTTTGAGTCATATATGCATGATGTAGATGTTCGTTTAATTCTTATAGTTCATTTCATTCAAAATCATCTAGTTTTTATAAGAAATCTAATCTATTTTAAGATTCATGGAATTGTGCCTTGTAAGAAATAAAGTAAAAACAAATAATGGAAAATCATGTAGAAAAACATTTGGGAAATTCTGATACGGAAGATTCTATAACAAATAAGAAGTGCTTGTGTTTTGAGGTTTGTGCATTATGCTTAAGTTCAACCATGGAGTCTTCTAGATTGTACATGTGGCGAAATCTGGTGGAATCTAGATGATATCCAACGGCCAGTAGTGCTCAAATTTGCCATCTCTGCACCATCGGATTCACCTCGTCGAATGACCATCTTTCAAAGTTAAAGTTACCCGCACACAATATAAAAAATATAAAATATAATATAGATATATAGGGGTATAGATATAGATATGTGATGCGAAAGCCACCCATCATCTCCAATTAAAATAGTGTGTCCATGCACAGATGCAATGTGGCCAAATGATGTCTGCCATCGGTATCTCAAATTCAAATCAGTCTGACCTTGTTCAATGTGTATACATTACAACATGCTCGTTTCCAAACCACACCGTGCAGATCTCTGTTATATTCATGCATGCATGGGTTTCAAACATCATGATCTCTTATTCAAGTATTTGAATTCAACTTTACATTGATTATGACCTCACCTAGTCTTTTACACCCACACAGTCGTCTTCTCTTTATAATTGTACCACTAAGTTTCTCTCGTGCATGCATGTATACACACTACCAGTCAGCATTATCCATCGCACACATGCAATCTTTTTCTTCAGGTCGGCCTCCCATGAAGGCACACACCCACACACATCCTCCTCTCCATCATATGGGGCATTCTTTATCTCTCACGCGTGCATGCGCAACGATCGATGTTCCTCTATGTGTGTGTGTGTGTGTCTATATAGCTAGGTCTTTCATAGTTTTCCACACAAACCGATCAATCTATATATCTAGTGAGGTGATACGTCTTCAACGTATCTATAATTTTTGATTGTTCCATGCTATTATATTAGCTGTTTTGGATGTTTATGGGCTTTACTTTACACTTTTATATCATTTTTTGGACTAACCTATTAACCGGAGGCCCAACCCGAATTCCTGTTTTTTTTCTATTTTAGTATATCGAAGGAAAGGAATATCAAACGGAGTCCAAACGGAATGAAACCTTCGGGAGAGATCTTTTTGAAACAAATGCAATCCAGGAGACTTAGAGTGGACGTCTAGAAGCAGCCGAGGCTGCCACGAGGGTGGCCGGCGCGCCCAGTAAGGGTGGGCGCGCCCCCTGCCTCGTGGGCCCCTCGTGGCTCCCCTGACCGACTTCCTTCGCCTATATATATCTATGTACCCCGAAAACATCCAGGAGCACCACGAAAACCTAATTCCACTGCCGCAACCTTCTGTATCCGTGAAATCCCATCTTGGAGCCTTCGTCGGTGCTCCGTCGGAGGGCCTCTCCATCACCACCAAGGCCTCTCCGATGAGTTGTGAGTAGTTTACCACAGACCTTCGGGTCCATAGTTATTAGCTAGATGGCTTCTTCTCTCTCTTTGATTCCCAATACAAATTTCTCCTTCCTCTTCTTGGAGATCTATTCGATGTAACTCTTTTTGCGGTGTGTTTGTCGAGATCCGATGAATTGTGGGTTTACGATCAAGTTTATCTATGAGAAATATTTGAATCTCCTCTTAATTCTTTTATGTATGATTGGTTATCTTTGCAAGTCTCTTTGAATTATCAGTTTGGTTTGGCCTACTAGATTGATCTTTCTTGCCATGGGAGAAGTGCTTAGCTTTGGGTTCAATCTTGCGGTGTTCGATCCTAGTGACAGAAAGGGAAGCGACACGTATTGTATTGTTGCCATCGAGGATAAAAAGATGGGTTTTATATCCTATTGCATGATTTTATCCCTCTACATCATGTCATCTTGCTTAATGTGTTACTCTATTCTTATGAGCTTAATACTCTAGATGCAGGCAGGAGTCGGTCGATGTGTGGAGTAATAGTAGTAGATGCAGGCAGGAGTCTGTCTACTTGTTGCAGACGTGATGCCTATATACATGATCATGCCTAGATAATCTCATAACTATGCGCTTTTCTATCAATTGCTCGACAGTAATTTGTTCACCCACCGTAATAATTATGCTATCTTGAGAGAAGCCACTAGTGAAACCTATGGCCCCCGGGACTATCTTTTATCATACAAGTTTTCCATCTACTTTTATTTGCATCTTTTACTTTCCAATCTATATCATAAAAATACCAAACATATTTATCTTCTCATATTATCTCTATCAGATCTCACTCTCACAAGTTTCCATGAAGGGATTGACAACCCTGTTATCATGTTGGTTGCAAGGTTCTTGTTTGTTTGTGTAGGTGCATGGGACTTTTGAGGAGCCTCCTACTGGATTGATACCTTGGTTCTCAAAAACTAAGGGAAATACTTACGCTACTATGCTGCATCACCCTTTCCTCTTCAAGGAAAACCAACGCAAGCTCAAGACGTAGCAAGAAGGATTTATGGCGCCGTTGCCGGGGAGGTCTTCGCTCAAGTCAAGACGTACCAAGTACCCATCACAAACTCATCTCCCTCGCATTACATTATTTGCCATTTGCCTCTCATTTTCCTCTCCCCCACTTCACCCTTGCCGTTTTATTCGCCCTGTCTTTTCCATTTGCCTCTCCCTCATTTTCCTGTTGCCACTATGTCTGAATCTAGGGAGATTATCGTCAATATGGTTAATAATAAAATGGATACTCCTGTTGAAGAACCCACTATCTTACATACTAAAAAATTCCATATCGGTAGTGACAATATTATTGGAAAAGGGGTTATTCAAGATTTCTTTACTTGTACCAGTGACCTTCTATGGGTGGCTCTATTCTTCATAGAACTAGCAGTCTTGCAGATGCTATCTCCATGCTTATAGTTGAACTTGAAAGGCAGTTTATGCACATGCACCCTTGCATACAAAGAATTTTCTTAGAATTTTCCAATATTGAGCATTCTTCTGTTAAGCACGTCGCTACTATCTTTTTGGCATATGAGTTAAGATTTATAATAAAAAAGGCCAAAGAAATCTTTGCGCACTATAGGGTGGACGCTGGCCGTCCTCCCATAGAGGCGATCCTCTTTGATCAAGAGGAAATTATGCGTTTTCAGTCTTTAGACTATATTGCTTTTAATGAAAACCTTAGAAAAAGGGTTCCTACCAATGTTCTAGTTGATAGAATCTCCGAACTTAACAATGATTTTGCTATTCGAAATAATGAGTTAGGATATTCTCTTGAGTATAGGCTTATGAAGTTCTGCCAAAAGAATGCTTATAATGATGAATTGGTTGTGGGAGGATCCCATACCTCCCGAGATTGATCTTGGGGACTTCTGTCCCATTAAATTTAGCCCTTTTGATTACTTTTGCTTGCCTCAAAGAAAACTTGCTACTGAAAGTAGGGAATATGAAATGAGTTTTCGTGATCTATCTTATTATTATGGCAATACTTAGATCTATTCTCGCTTTTATGCCTAGCTAGGGGCGTTAAACGATAGCGCTTGCTGGGAGGCAACCCAATTTCATTTTTGTTCCTTGATTTTTGTTCCTGTTTAGTAATAAATAAATTATTTAGTCTCTGGTTAGATGTGTTTTTATGTTTTAATTAGTGTTTGTGCCAAGTAGAACCTATAGGATAACCTTGGGTGAAAGTTAATTTGATTCTGCTGAAAAACAGAAACTTTGCGTGCACGAGAAAAAATTCAATAAATCACAGAAACGTGATTTTGCGTTGATTCTTTTTGCTGTAGATCAATAGACAAATTTCCTAGGACGTCCTAGTTTGGTAGGAGTTTTGGAGTTCCATAAGTATTCGAAAGTTACAGATTGCTACAGACTGTTCTGTTTTTGACAGATTCTGTTTTTCGTGTGTTGTTTGCTTATTTTGATGCTTCTATGGCTAGTATCAGGGGGTATGAACCATAGAGAAGTTGGAATACAGTAGGTTTAACACCATTATAAATAAATAATGAGTTCATTACAGCACCTTATGTGGTGGTTTTTCTTTCTTGCACTAACGAAGCTTATAAGATTTCCTATTGAGTTTTTTGTTGTGAAGTTTTCAAGTTTTGAGTAAAGATTTGATGGACTATGGAATAAGGAGTGGCAAAATCCTAAGCTTGGGGATGCCCATGGCACCCCAAGATATTCAAGGACAACCAAAAGCCTAAGTTTGGGGATGCCCCGGAAGGCATCCCCTCTTTCGTCTTCGTTTATCGGTAACTTTACTTGGAGCTATATTTTTATTTACCACATGATATGTGTTTTGCTTGGAGCGTCTTGTATGATATGAGTCTTTGCTTGTTAGTTTACCACAATAATCCTTGCTGTACACACCTTTTGGGAGAGACCCACATGATCTATAATTTATTAGACTACACTATGTGCTTCACTTATATCTTTTGAGCTAGATAATTTTGCTCTATGTGCTTCACTTATATTATTTAGAGCACGGTGGTGGCTTTATTTTGAAGAAATTGTTGATCTCTCATGCTTCACATTTATTATTTTGAGAGTCTTTTAGAACAGCATGGTATTTGCTATGGTTATAAATTTGGTCCTAGAATGATGAGCATCCAAGTTGGGTATAATAAAAACTATCATAGAAAGTGCATTAAAAACTATGATCAATTTGATGCTTGATAATTGTTTTGAGATATAAAGGTAGTAATGTTAGAGTCATGCTAGTTGGGTAATTATGAAATTGAGAAATACTTGTGTTCAAGTTGGCGAGTCCCATAGCATGCACGTATGGTAAAAGTTGTGTGACAAATTTGTTGCATCATGCTCTTTTAATTGCTTTCCTTATGAGTGGAGGTCGGGATCGCGCGATGGTTAACTCCTACCAACCCTTCCCCTAGGAGCATGCGTAGTAGTACTTTGCTTCAAGGGCAAGTAGACTTTTGCAATAAGTATATGTGTTCTTTATGACTAAGTGAGTCCATGGATATACGCACACTTACCCTTCCACTTTGCTAGCATCTATTATGCCGCGCAACCTTCGCCGATATTATGAACCCATTATTTACCTTCCTCAAAACAGCCACCATACCTACCTATTATGGCATTTCCATAGCCATTCCAAGATATATTGCCATGCAACTTTCCACCGTTCCGTTTATTATGACACGCTCCATCACTACAAAAAAATACACTTCCGTGATGATACATGTTTGTCATAGTAGGTCGCGTTTTTTGTCATGCATGTACATCCATGACGATTTTATGACAGAATCAAGATAGTCATACCTGTGCTATCGTACAAGTATTTCATGACATTACCAAAATTATCATCACGGAAGTGTCCACTTCCATGACGATAAATCGTGCGTCACAGAAGTGCTTTCGTCAAGGGTGACCGACACATTGCATCCACCGTAACGGAATGCCGTTAAGCTATCGGGTCAGATTTTGGATCCGATAACCCGTTAACAGCCCTGACCAATGGGAAATTTCCACGTGTAAAATTCTGATTGGCCGAAGGGAACACCTATCAGCTCATCAGTGGGCCAGATGTCGCCCGTCCATTGGAGGATACATGCTTATGATACGTCGAGACGTGGCTGGGCCCAACAGAGGCCCATATAGGTTAAAAAGGCCGGCCAGTCAAAGGCACGTAGTACTTAATCAGGTACTAGTGGGCCAGCCCAATAACGACCTGCTTAATAAAGGCCCATTTACGGCCCGAAGCCAGATCTGGCCCGTTAATTGTTCACCCATTATTTGGGCCCATTTACGGCCCGAAGCCAGATCTGACCCGTTAATTGTTCGCCCAATATTTGGGCCCATTTGCGGCCCGAAGCCAGATCTGTCCCGTTAATTGTTCGTTGAATATTTGGGCCCAACTACAGCCCAGTGACTTTCGGCCTGTTAGAGGCCTGATGTAGACATGGGCCCATTTCAGCCTGGTAGGACTTTCGGCCTGGGAATGGCCCGTGCTACCCATGGGCCATATATGGTCTGACGAGACATCGGGCCCACTAACGGCCCGTGCTAAAGTTGGCAACAGTTAAGCCCAACGTGACTTTGGGCCTGTTAAAGGCCTATCGCGTAATTCGGTACGTTGATGCATGTACTAAGCTTTCGGCCTCTTAAAGGCCCATGATATCAGTGGGCCAACTAAGGCCCGAGATATGTTTCGTCCTGGTAACGGCTCGTGAGCTAATTGGGCCCAAAAAGGCCCGGTCTACATTTCGGCCTGCTGAAGGCCCGTCGACGACTAGTGAAAATTTTGGCCTGCTAAAGGCCCATGGTTTCATCTCGGCCATACTAGGCCAGTACAATATTCAGCCTGTTAATGGCCCAACGCTACCTGGGCCAAACTAAGCACTGGGTCGACAAAAGGCCCAACTAAAATATAGGCCGGTGTAAGTTTGGGCCTAGCGCAATGTGTGAAGGCCCCAATCATTCGGGCCCAAGAAAGACGCAGGCCGACCCAATTTTGGCCCACTAAAAACCAGCCGTTAGAGTCAAATGTTTCGGCCTGGTCGACTACAGCTGATTTTTTTCCAGATAGCGAATGATGGCAGTAACTAGTAGGAATTAAGAACAAACCTACTCTATACAATAAAGAAATTATGGCATAGTAACTAAGAATAAACCTACACTATACAATAAAGGATTTAAGGTATATTACATCCACTGGGCATCGAAGTTCGCCACCAGTGATCATAAAGCGCAACGAAGAAGCAGATTACAAAAACTGGGCACCATTGCAGCGTAACAAAATAATACTGAACCGAGACCACTTCCAAGATAGTTCAAGAAAGGTTAGCCTTGCGGGGGAACTGCTGAGCAAGGCTGTGAGACTGGCCTAGCATGTCGGTCATAGCTTCCAGGTGTAGCTGTTTAGCGATGAGGTTCTCATTTGTGTTCTCCGCAATCTTTCTTAGAGATAGGACTTCAAGTTGAAGTTGAGTTGCAGAATGCCTTTCTGCTAGAACTTGGGACTGAAGAAGTCGAACTGATTCAGACAACAAATTATGTGAGCTTGTCTGACTGTTAGTCTCAAGTAACTTGAACACTGCATCAAGACAAGACTTTGGGGTTGTCTCACTATCTTCAAGATGTTTTGCCTTCTTTGCTGCAATATATGTTGGGTTTGTCTCACAGCCTTCAGTAGACTTATGCATGCCATCAGGCATATCACCCTGAAACAAAGCAGAGAGATGACAGGTTTGGACATGTATAAACAAAGATGATAACTATGTTGTCAATTCCATCCAATTTCAAATTAGAAAATAAACACTAAGTTCAAAATATCGATAGCATAATTTGGCATTGTTCATCATGCGGGGAGCTTCACCACACTACTGGATTACCATGTCAACATAACAAGCATAGATGAAGGGCAAAGAAAATCATTGTATCTATTTTGGATAATGTGCATGGCATGTTGTTCATATCATCAGCCACATCAGTAAGATAAAACAGGAGATGACAAGGTGCAAACATGGGCTGCTTCACCCACACTGGATTATAGATACACAAAAACAAACATACATATAGGGAGTATTAAGTAATGTGCATGGTATGAATAAGGAATTTGGTTTTACAAGTAAAACTTTAAACTTACAGTTCTTGCGAACATGCATTTTGGTAGAAACAGCAAACTAAACAGCAGTAAACGATAGGGAGTATGAGCAAATTAAATAGCAGTTGAGGATAAAGGCTTTAGAAGGACTGACTTACATTAACAGTTAACAATGGCTTTATAATACCCTTCTCCATGTCAAGGGAAGGATAACTCAAGAATTTCAGCACAGAATCTTCTTCATAAGCATTGCCTGTACTCTACATTTTGTAGAGAGTAATTATAGATGTGATAATACTGGAAGGGATAGAGGATAATGAAGATAAGATGCAGATTGATGCTACATAATCAACTACCAATCCCTGGAAGTACAAGCGTTACAGGACAAAATGTACTAACAAGAGCAATGGGATACACTTCTGCACTAGCATTGTCTATGTATTCTACTTGTTGGTAAGATTAAATATAGATCTGATCTTTTTTAGTAAATGATGGGCGAGGGAGATAAGATGCATAATGCTACAAAATGAACCAATCCCTATTCCCATAATACAAGAGTGTTTTGAACACTAGTGTACTGTATAAAACGTTCTTATATTATGGGACGGAGGGAGTAGATGTTAATGTAAGTACAGTGATAGACCACGTTCAGTCCTTACAAGAGGACTGCAGAGGTAAACCTCTTCAAAAGCATTGGGTTGATTCTAAATTTATGTAAGAGTCCATACATATCTTATAATGTCCACCAAATGGACGATTACAAGGCTAACATGTGCAGTGATGCTACATAATCAAACAGCTATGAAAGTAAGTATGGTCATACAGGGCAAGAGGTACTCACAAGAGCCATGCACTATGCAGTATAGTTGCGAGATTCTATGGTCCCTTGAGAACAAATGTTCTTTTGCTAACAGTTTTCGTACAAGTGAGACATTAAGGGAAATGCAGAAATGTAGTTCAAATTGTGATATCATAGATAGTACCTTACGCTGCAGCCGTGACCAATGTGTAACAAGATTATTCCAGTCACCGTCGGATCAATGTAGCACCAGAGACTTTACAGAAATTTCATTCAGAGGCTTGCCATCGAAGTGCGCTTGCCTCAGGTAGGACCGATAATTCATCAACGAGTGCTTGAAAAGGGCAACCAACCCTTGCTCGTCATCACAATCCAGTTTGCTCCTCGCGTATTTAAAAGAATGAAATCTTGTGTCTTCTGTCAGCAGAAACATATGCAGTAATGACCATGAATAACATTAGTACATTACTTACGCGTAAGTTGCGGAGGAAGACTGGAAATTGTTTTGTGTCTGCGGTATAATCTTTCCATGAAGGAAAGATGCGCACAAAGTTCCTGACAACAACATAAGCTTCGTCTTCTAAACTGGGAAGAAATTGAACAGGGGTCCTATTTGCTACAATTGGGGCTCTCTCTGGTTCGAAAAGGGATTTGACAACTGGATTTGGTGTACTCTTTGCAGGAATGGGGGTTTTGCGTCGTACAGCTGGTGCTATGTCAACTGGCATAATCATATTGTTTGCTGCAGTTGGGGTCTGCTGAGTTGGGGCATCAGAAATGACCAGTGTAGTAGGGCTAGAGTCTGCTAGAGTTGGGGTGTTTTGTGGGTCAGGTGATATTGCAACTACACCTAATGGGCTATTTGATTTATCAGGTGCCACTACCTTTTCCAAATACTTTGCTTGTGCTCCTCCACGATCAGCAATCGCCCTCTTCCTTTTGAACGTCTAATACACAAGAACAGCATTTGAATGGATAAATATGGTATGATGACAGATGGAATATGTACTGAAAATGGATAGGCAGGGCGTATTCACATACACGATGTGTAAACTAAGCTAATGGCAGTTCAATAAATTAGAAGCAATGCAAAGCATTAGTTGCAAGATATGTGCGAGCAATGTAACCTTGGAAAGTTAGAGCAAGTACCTTGATGGGTGAATAAGATAGGGCGTCTTCCTCTGACTCCTCCACTAGGGAGCTACATTGACTTAGGTCTCCCTCTAGCTTAGAATCACTGTTAGGATCATATTCTGAGCATGAATCTGTAGGTGGAGAGCGTTTGCATTGCATTTCATCCAGACTTGATTTCAGTCCCTTAATGCCAAGTTTGACAGCCATGGCATTGTTCTTATTTATTCTTTTCATCCGCGCAAGCTCATAATCATTATGAGCTGTTCAGAATCTGAGATTCATGAAAACATAAAAAGTAGTCAGATTATCTATGGAATGCATTGCGGATTCAACTCGGAGAGTGTCTCCCTCTAAACCCCTGCATATGCAAAGTTCACCTCCCCAACCGTGCTGACCAGACCACACACAGAAATACAGACCCCTTATGTCTCTATAATAGGCAGGCACACATTTCAAAACTGAAGTAGGAACATTAGAATCATATGAAATTCGTATTTGAACAAATAAACTAAGCAATTATGAGTGGCATAATGTTTAGCTTCAAGGGTGGAGTGTTGGTAGTGCGACACAAAGCAAGTAGGCAGATTGTATTCCATGTAAAAGATCGAAACCTATGTAAAAGCTAGAAATGACACTTTCTTTCTATACAATGCAGTGTTCGTTGCCCACACATGATGGAAGAGATCACATAGAGAAATACTATTCACTCATGTCTACGGTTCCAGTATTTAGGAACAGGGTGGTCCACCCGAATTGACAACAAATATTAAAAGGCAAGCATAGATGTAGTGAATCAATCATTTACTTGTGAGCTTACTAGGACAAGTATGCAAAATTGTAACTGCAGTAAGAGAGCGTCCAAAATCTGAATGAAGAAGTTTGTCTAGCACTTATTGTTTGCAACTAATAGACGTGAATAATTGGATATTATATCGAATGAGTAAGAAAGATAAGTAAAATTGTCAACAAACCTGGCTTGCAGTAGTAATCTGGGTCAATGTCACTACGACCAACAATCCAAAATGACTAGTGTCTGTTCCGAGGGCCGAAATTTTGAAAACCATGTGAACTTTAGAGGTACTAAAGATTAGCGAAATACATCTGAACCATTAAGTGTAGGTAGCACTGAGCACACAACAAACCCTAATGACAGCCCTGCCTAATGAGTAATGAATCAATTAGAAAATGGGTGATGAGGAGTGGTTGCTGAGTGTTGAGGACGTATCTCAGGATAAATCGGGTTGGCTTGGTGGGTGCTGCACGCCTGAGCCCTGAACGGACTAGGAAGGTAGGCACGGCGGCGCGCCCGGGCAGCGGTGATGCTGTTGGGCGACCGGCTCCTGGCCTCCTGTTAGTCCGACGTCTCCTCCTAGAGTCATGCCGTCCGGGGACGGCAAGTCGCCGGCGAGGCAGGCGGCTGGGGGTGAGTAGAGATCGAAAGCGCGCAGCAGAACAGAGGGGAATCGGGGCCTGGGACGACCCAAAATCCCAGGGTGGGCCGGCCCACCGTGGGCACCCTATAGAGATACACACCCGAGCGGCGAACATGCATTTTTGAAACTAATTTAGAAACGTTTAGCTAACCAATTAAACAACTCTGTTTTAATAATATCAGATTCGTATTTGAAAAACTAAGCTTGTTTAGCTTGATGGGTGGAGCAGTGTTATTATGACATGAAGCACATATTCTGATCGTATAGTGATCATAAAAGGGGGAAATTCTAAGCATATTTTTTTAGCAAAAGAGGGTTTCCCCTCCGAATTCTATTAAAAAACCACCACGGAACCAACATGATCAATTAAACCCTAAGAATGATCAATTAAACCGTATTATGGCTGTGCCATGGCAGATTTGAAGCTGCAAACCGGAGAAATGATATTTAGCATCCATTGTTTGGTTCCAACTAAGAACTAAATTCTAAGAGCTGAAAAGAAAGTATAGTAACCAAGTTAAGATCTATTTTCTGGTTGAGATCAAAAAGTTGAGGAGATATGAAGTACCACCTCTCTTGCGGTGCCGTGTAGGCATCGGGGGTGCGATGTCTGTCGGTGGCATTGAAGCAGATCTGCGACGGTAGACGGGTCCATCGGGGGATAAGTCCCGTTGCGGTGGAAGAGAAGGTCGTGTGAGCGGCCCCGGCAAAGAGGACGACAACGCCGATGAAGCGAGTGGACGCGATGCAAGGCTATTGGTCCGTCGCCGTGGATGAGAAACGTCCATATCTAGCAGTGGACGACGCGGTCTTGGTAGGCGCTCCGGCATGGTGGAGGACGGTGGCGATGGATGTGGTGGAGGATGGCGGCAATGGATGGGGTGGCAGACGGAGGCTGGTGTGGGGATGGGGTGTTCTAGCGCGGACGGTGTATGAATGGGAAAATGGAGGGGAGGTACGGGGAACCATGTTTTTGGGACGCGCCTGTCTAAAATATGGGAAAGTTACGAACTTAGCCCCCGTTTAAAATTTGGACGTCTCGTCGGTTGGGGATAGGACAGTAATCTCGCATCTCGCCAATATTTGCCCAGAGCGATTTCGGGCGAGGAGAGGGTGCTTGGCGCCCATGGTTGGCGCCCACGGTGTATGAACGAGGCTGACAGGTAGGGTGGTTGTGTCACATCTGAGTGAAGTTACAAACCTGCCCCTATTGAAAATATTTGCCTACATCGATTTAGGCCGAGTCGAGTTTGTTTTGCCGCCCACCGTGTATGAATGGGGAATGGAGGGAGAAATAGAGGTCTTTCGGACGAGCTTGAATCAAATGTGTTTTGCCGCCCATGTTTGACGCCCACCATGTCGGAATGGGCTTAGAGGCGGTCGTGTCACGTCTAATTGAAGTTACTAACCTACCCCTATTTAGAGCAGTGGAAATCGGGCCGATGGATTGTCCGTGTAATGGGTAGACAGTAATTTCCATCTCCCAAACACTTGGCTTTGGGCAGCCGATGTGGGAGTGGACATTTTGCTGCTTCTTTCGAATTTTGGGACAATAAGCATCCACGTTTACCCTGGCAACTAAATTCGAATCCATTTTGTATTCCTATATGAATCTTTATAAATAATTCTATGTGTTTTTATATATCTTCAAAAGGACGACAAAGATGTATTCCACTGTCATATATGAATATGGTTTACAAATGCCGATACTCAAATTCAGAAGCTAGAATCTAGTTTAAGGTGAATTCGAATATTTGGGACACTTCATGTCCAACTCAAATGTCACACGCAACATAATGTGTAATCCCATTGAGATATGTACACAAGCGATGTATCAAGATTCAAATACCGAGTCAATCAACCAAGAATGTACAGAACTAACAGACATATAAACACTTATAGAGTATATGGATCAATAATATCAACTAACATACATAAGACAGGCCGCTGTACTTTTTTTTGGCTACAACAACATCCTTTTTTTAGCCACCATCTTGGCCCTTTCCGGTGCGTGCCACTTATGGTCCATCTATACTACTACTATTGCTGAATGCACATTCAGCCCGATTGGCATATTTGTAGGTCTGGCACAGCAATCCAAATGAAATGTCTTCGAGTCTTATCAATTAATACAGACTTGTGCTCAAATAAAATTACAAACCAAAAAACAAAAAAAAACAATTGTTACATGATCTCTAAAACAAATGGTTTGATTGATTACATGAACAGACAACACAAATGTTATTCAACGATGGAAAGAACATTTCACCTATGATTTACCAAGTAGGAATTTAATTTCCTTTTTTCCTTCAGGACCTTAACAATCTGGTCAGTCTCAACTTGCTTCATTTTCAAAACCACCAATTATTTAATGGTTGTCTTGAGTACTGCTTGTGATTGTGATGTTTGCTTCCTCAACATGTCAACTTCATCTCTAAGTGCAGAAGCAGAATCTCTTTCTACCACTAGTTTAGCCTCTAGAGCATCAACAGTTGGCAATTCATAATGCATGATTGGGCCGGTGCCACTGATGTGGGATGATGCAACATCCATGGGGACCTCGCTCTTTGATCTTGGGCTAACCTGTTTTGCCATTAAAGTTCCGATTGGATTCAGAAAAGTTGAAGTTAGCAAAACATATCAACTGGGAGTTATAACAGCAAACCATTTAAACAAACAAGGAATTAAAGAGTTTCAACTGGATGCTGATAAGTAGTTATTAACATCATTGTAACCCGCTGTTGCAGCAGCAAAGCAGTTAAACAAACAAGTAGATATTTAAGTTAAGGCAAATAGGTAATTCTTAACAGTAAGTATCAACCACATAGATAGGCGCAGTCTACAATATGATTAACAGGCTGTGGCATTATGTAATCAGTAGCAAACTAAATTAAGCCAAGCAACGTAATTGAACAATTTTGCAATAAGTGGCTAACTAAAATTCCGAGAAGCAGGTAACTGAACTTACGCTAGTTCTTTGTACAGGCACACCGCAACTTCTTTTTCGCTTACAAGGTTGTACGAAGGAGTCCATGGCATCAATTGCTTGGATACGCAGTCCCAATACTTCTTTCTTCCCACACTGCATGGGTAAGTCGAATGGTTAATCTGGTAAGATGGTGCGTCCTTGATATGTTATATGAGGACGTGTAGTCAGACTAGTTGTAGCCACACACATCACACTGGCTTTTACTGTATATTTCATGCGATTACTTTTGGCATATCGAGATCTAAGCAATCTACAATAGGATGACAAGACTGGCATCCTTCACATTATTGGGGAACTCAGTTCATAGAAACAATCAATTCAATCATTCTGTGGGTAAATCAAAAGTGCCACTGGAATATTTTTCACTAACCAATCATACACGCAAAAAGGGGCGACGCCACCATAGGGGCTGGTATGGGCGGCCACCTCAGGTGGATGGAAAGTGTGCACCTAGTTTGAGTCGTCCAGGTTGGCCCATGCTAGTTTTGTTCGTCCCAACGCACGAGCAGGCAATGTAAAAAATGAAGAAAAAATGTTTCAATTTGGATGGGCCAATAACATAAGTGCAAGGCAGGCCCTATAGCAGGATTGCGGCCCAAACGAGCGCCTCCCATATCGGTCGACAGCAGGAAAATTCCCAATTCATTCGCTCCAGCCTCCAGTCTGGTTTGCTCCTAACCTAGTCGACGCTGGACAAACCGACACAACACTTCCTCGCGCCCTCGTTGGAGGGCGGTCTCGGGGCTTCAAGCGAATGGAAGGACAAGAAGATGAAGATCCAACCCTGGGTGTAGCCTGTGTGGGAGGCAGCAGCGGCAGCACGGGCGTGGCATCGAGCTTGCGCAAATGGACAGTCGAAGCTTGCAAGAGTAGCATGCGCAACGAGCAAGTACATCACATCCTTGATTATATCTAATTCAACTCTTCAATTTCTGGCCAATAGTTAAACCTGACGGTGTTGTAAAATTGCTTATATGTAGGGAATCTATGAGAAAATGAAGCCAATTTCTACTTATTCTGTAACTCCCCCAATCAATACTGAACTGAGTGAATCTGATGTATCTAATCAAGTTTCTGGTGCAAACATACAAGCTCATGTTGTTCTTGAGCCTGAAGTGTCTAATGAACAGACTGCTAATGAAGGTTTTGATGCAAACATTTTACATGCTCCTAGTGATGAACATATAGTGTCTAATGAGGGATCTAATGCAAGCATTTTGCAAGCTCATTGAAGGATTTAGTGTCTAATGATGATCTACTATGTTGAGAGAGACAGAGATTTGTAGGCATTGATGACAAGCAAATTATAGTGCATTTTCATAGCTTGAGGAAATGTCGAGTCCATCTACCAGAAAGTCCCCATATCATGACAACATAGCATAAATACTTTTCTAATCTGTTGTTTGAAACTATTGGCATAATTGTGCAGGATAGATATATTGATATGCAGTTTGCGCACTAGTTATACATGCAATTACACTTTGATATTTTCAGCCAGAGAACGAATAATTCAAGAAGGCACAGACCATGTTTGTAGTCCTTGTACACCATGTTGCATTTTGTATTTTTGGTGCTTGCATCATTTAGTGTTTATAATCTGAACTACTTTGGATCATTAGCTGGTTTTCAAAGTGCATGTAGCTTCACATTTCTCAAGTTATGTTGATTTCTGGAGTGCAGGTGCCTTCGTATTTTTTAAGTTAAATGTTCACCCCTGGTAACTTGAATTCGTGGATCAGCCATTGCACATGAATCATACACGAATGCCAATACGAATTAAATGAAATGCAGGGACTTACGCTAGCTTGTTGTACAGGCTCACTGCAGCTCTGCTTGCGCTTGGGATGTTCCATGTACAAGTCCATGTTGCCACTTGCTTGGATGTGCAAGCCTTGTGCTCCTTGCATCCCCCTCTGCATTTTTGACACAGCGAATGGTTGATCAAATAAGAGGAATCGACCTTGATGTTGTACCGGAGGACAAATGCTTACAAGGTTATACGGGTGTGCATGATGTGTACCAGATCCCGTAGCGCCGTCATGCTTCGCTAAAAAATGGATTTGCTTGTTTCAGATGATATGTCCAGAAGAAATAGGAGTTAAAGTCAGAGTTGCATAGGCGTGTAAGCTAAGAGAGCAGTGAAAGGATATCCAAACATCTTCCGAACAGTGCACAAGGGAGTGATGTGTGGATACCTAGTTCGGGCCGGCGTTTGGGCACGCTCGCCTAGCTAGAGTGCGGGTCACTTCAGAGCTGTTGAGGGTGATGCGCTAGCATTGGCTGGCCGCGCACGGATGCATATCTTGAGTGGCAGCAGAGCGCTACGATGCGGTGGATGAGACCGTTGGTCAAGCCCCAACGGCCTCTGGGGGCGGAGGTGCGACGATGTGCTCGGTGAAGTATCCCTGGTGAGCTGGGAGACGGCATCAGTGAAGCGCACCTAATGCAGTGGAACTTTGTGTCTGTGAGGCACGTCGGTTGTAGCGGCCGACGTTGTCGGTGGACCACCTGGTGCGGTGGACGAGGGCGTAGATGAAGTAGCTCCGGTGCGGTGGTGAAGCATGACCGTCGTCTTCGTCATCGTCGTCCGGCACAAAGGTGGGGAACGGTGGGGAAAGAGACAAGACGAGGGGCGATTCGAACTTTTCTTGGGTTGGCGGCGAATTAGGGATTTGAGCAATCTGGGCACGGAAGAGGATAGTGGAGAAGAGAGATTTTGCAGGGCTGGAATTGGGGCCGCCAGATATTTTAATCCGAAACATGGAAGCACGAACTTATTTTGTCATCGTCCTTTTTTGGGGGGTTGTGTGGGTGGCTGGGTGCTACGCGTCCGTCCGACACATGCGACCACCCTGACAGGACTATGCTTCGGTGCCATAAGGCACCTGCCTTTGTGTCCATGACATGTGGGCCCAATAGGTGGCTGGCCCACATGTCAGTGACCCAAAGGCAGTTGCCTTTAAGGCACCGAAGCAGCGTCCATCCTGACATGACCCTGGTCTTCCTGGTGCGCCTACATTTGAGAATGCAAACGAATCTTCTTTCATTTGCAAATGAATCTGTATGTATTACCATGCCCATGTTTTCCTTGCAATAATTAGTCATTTGAAACGAGATACTCCCTCCGTTCACTTTTGTAAGTCGTTTCAGACAACTTAAAATGAACTATTTTGCACATTGTCTGAAATGTCTTCAAGGTCTTATAAAAGTGAACAGAGGGAGTACTATAAATTAATTAATGAGGAGTTATTTGAAAAAAATCGAAACGGTACCCACGCTAATGTGGATTAGAGTGTGTGTCACATAATTAGTTATTTGAATTAGAGTGTGTGTCACATAGTTAGTTATTTGAATTAGACTGTGTGTCACGTAGCGATCTCCAATTCTAACGTGGATTTCGCATTTCACTGTCCATGCTACTTTTTTAATACAAATTCATATGTATATGATGAACACCATGGTAGTGAGAAAACTTTTGGATGGATTCAAACATATGACCTACAAAAAAGCACAACAAATTGAGTCAATGTCAACTTCTCGAAACGTAGTATGGCACGAATTTGAAATAATTACCCGTATGCCTGGTCCTCGGTTCAAATCTTACAATGTACACC
>NC_057810.1:569896963-569897885 GCF_018294505.1 Triticum aestivum
TTAAGGCACCGAAGCAGCGTCCACCCCGACACGACCCTAGTCTGCCTGGTGCGCCTACATTTCAGAATGCAAACGAATCTTCTTTCATTTGCAAACGAATCTGTATGTATTACCATGCCCGTGTTTTCCTTGCAATAATTAGTCATTCGAAACGAGATACTCCATCCGTTCACTTTTGTAAGTCGTTTCAGACAACTTAAAATTAAATGTTTTGCACATTGTCTGAAATGTCTTCAAGGTCTTATAAAAGTGAACAGAGGGAGTACTATAAATTAATTAATGAGGAGTTATTTAAAAAATCGAAACGGTACCCACGCTAACGTGGATTAGAGTGTGTGTCACATAATTAGTTATTTGAATTAGAGTGTGTGTCACGTAGTTAGTTATTTGAATTAGAGTGTGTGTCACGTAGCGATCTCCAATTCTAACGTGGATTTCGCATTTCACTGTATCCACGCTACTTTTTTAATACAAATTCATATGTATATGATGAACACCATGGTAGTGAGAAAACTTTTGGATGGATTCAAACATATGACCTACAAAATAGCACAACAAACTGAGTCAATGTCAACTTTTCGAAACTTAGTATGGCATGAATTCGAAATAATTACCCGTATGCCTGGTCCTCGGTTCAAATCTTACAATGTACACCGAATTGAAACATCCATATTAAGTCTCGTACTATGTACATTCAAATGTTGTTTTTAGCCCCCCCCCCTCGCACAAACGCTACATACTTCCTGTATTGGTCAATCTTCCTCTCCTAACCACCTTAGGAAGCTATCGGTTTCCAACACACGTTCATTCTTTCTCTCCATGTTTCGATCTCTAAGTCTCTCAACTACACAACCCCTTTTTCCACTCTGTTACCAAATGTATTTACCTCACACACCCGCCATTGCACCCCATGCCGAGCTCT
>NC_057810.1:569897895-569916844 GCF_018294505.1 Triticum aestivum
TTCTTTCTCTCCATGTTTCGATCTTTAAGTCTCTCAACTACACAACCCATTTTTCCACTCTGTTACCAAATGTATTTACCTCACACACCTGACATTGCACCCCATGCCAAGCTCTCTCTCTCTCTCTCTCCTCCCTCTCCCTCTCACCCTCTCGCGCTAAATACATGCATTGCCTATCTAGCCCCCCCAACCTCTCGTGCGCATGCACGCACGTTGTATATCTAGGTCACTCCCTCGAGACTGTCTTACTCTTTCTTCCGCACGGCGGGCCACACTCGCTCAATCTCGCTCTCTTTATCCGAGTCTCGTTTAACCTCGTTTTCTTTCACACACAAATGGTATATCTCCCTGTTCGGGCCTCGATCGACACACTCTATACTCTCTCACGCAGATTGTCTATCTAGGTCAGTCCATCCAAGCCGCCGCCACTCTTTCGACGTCATGGTGGGCCACGCTCACTCAATCTCTCATCTCTCTCTCTCTCTCTCTCTCTCTCTGTGTGTGTGTGTGTGTGTGTGTGTGTGTCTCAATTGACCTCGCTCTTTCTCGGACAAAAATGATATATCACCATGTTTGAGCCCAATTCGACCTATTCACACTGTATACTCTCTCACGCACATTGTCTATCTAGGTCACTCTCTCCAACCCGTCTCACTCTTTCCATCGCACAGTGACCCTATGTGATCGGTTGACCTTGCTTCCTCCCACGCACAAAATATATCTACATGTCCGTGACTGGATCATCTCTCAAGCTCTATCTTACAGCCCTCACCCTTGCCAAAAGCTCAATCGGACAATATCTCTCCAGAGCATATATATTTGTTCAATGAATGTCGGACCACACTCACTTTGTCTCTCTATCTATATGTCTCTCGATTGACCTCGCTTTCTCACACTATATCTTCCACGCGTTGAAGCTACTACCTCTCCATCCCTCGCAAAGCCGGAGCTATTTACATTGCGAGGGGCACTCCAACCTTGGATTAATTTGTGTAGGCATTTATTTCGGTCGGTTTAGATTATATTTTCGTAGCATTCGGCCCATAACTACTCCAAACACCATTGCAACCCACGCAACTCCCCTAGTTGATTTCCCTCTAGCTCGGTCATTGCTCTCTCGCATGTCCTTTCTCGCCTTCAACGTCGCACCATGGTATTATTGAAAAAACTATGTTGTTCTCTTTAATTATTATAAATAAGCTACAAAACTACACACCGATAGTCCACTTGGAATGGAACAAATTTCGACCCACAAATTAAAGTGCTACAAACTACACACCGATGGGCCCACATCTCATGAAATTTTTTTGGACCCATATACAAATTAAAAAATAAAGGACGAGGATCGAACATGCGATCGGGCCTCCAAGCCGCACGTCAATAGGCAACATACACGTAGAATAGCAATGTTTGTTGTACCCCCCTTTGTTCACATAATGTTTTTATATTACCACAGCCTAATTAATGGATAACATGTAATATTATTTTTAGTACTATTCGCCTTCACTTACTGGTGGGTTCCATGTGTGCTCTCTCTCTCTCCTCCCCTTCTGCATTTAGATGCACGGGCAAACAGGAAGAACTCGCGGGCGATGTTGCAGTTGACCATATCTGGACGCGTTCACAAGTCATGGCACCAATTTCACGTACTAGCAGCACTAGTCAGTGTGTACGTGCAATGCACGTTAATTTGGAAGTATATTAAGTGCATGCGGATATTAAGTACTAGGATATTATTTGCGTGTTATTATGTGATTAGCACTATTTTTGGCATGAAATTAACTGCACGCTAAACGTGTTAAGCGCTCGACATTGAAGCAGTCTAGGTCGTTGGATGACAAGGAATACATGTGGCCGGATGACGTTTTATATTTAATTTGATACGCTCTAGCAGAACATTCAATCGATCAAACCATAGATTTCGCTCAGTCTGACTCCGACTTTAAATTATACGACGATCGATATAAAATAAACGGAAATTATAAACGTTCAGATTTTAAGCATGGAAATCCGAACATTTTTCATGGCAAATTTAGATTATGCGGCGGCGGGGGCGTCTCGCGGTGGGAAGCGGCTCCTCTGCCGTGCTCTGTGTGTCTTCGGGCCACTGAACGACAGCGACGACAACATCTTGCGCCGTTGTTGGCGTACTCCTGGACGTTGGCCTAGCTTCAAGGAAGGCCAAAATGTTCTGGACTTCGAAGCGAGTCAACTGGCGGGAGGAGGCGACTGGCGTTGGTGCAAGGAAGCAGACGACGGCGGCCATCCATGCCGCTGAGGGGGGCACTGGCATGCGGCGGAGACATTCGTGTGCAAGGGCACCGGCACGGGCACGCACGTTAGTGCACACGCATGCGCATGCGCTGGCAGGTGCACGGGCACCGGCACGGGCATGCACGTCAGTGCACGCGTAGGCGCATGCGCTGGCAAGTGCACAGGCGCGTGAAAGTCGGCGTGACCTCGTGGAACCCCGTGGGATCAAGCTCGGCGACAAAGTGCAGCTCCCGGCCCCATCAATGCCACGGGGATGGACGCTGGCGCAGTCGGGGCGACGGGAGCTGGAACAGGAGCAGGGACAGGCGCGGCGTCTTCCCGCAAGGCCAGTTCAAGCTTGTCCCAAAGCGCCTTATGTTCTTGAGACTCCGGTTGGGTGTCTTCCTCAGGAACCTGGAACACTAAGGGCAGACCATCGTGATGCGGCATGGCGTATGTTTAGGTCAGGCTAGTTGGAGGTAGATGACTGGAGAATCGGAGAGGAAGAGAGAAGATTGTAGCGATACCGGGTAGTGCGGGGTTGATTTTAAACTGCAGCACCGACGACATTCAAAAAGTGGGAGCAGTTGGGACGACGGTGGGCGGCGGAGCCTGATCAAAGGGCTCGCCTCCCGGTGAGCCTGCATAGCGGTCTGCTCACACGCCTCCCTGACAGCCGGCGCAGCGGTCTGCTCGCACGCCTCCCGTCGACTCACACGCTTGCTCGGACGGCACATGTCGATGAGAAGCGGGGACTCGTGGTGGCACGTAAACGCCCACGGTTTCAATAGTGAAAGCGTTCGCCTTAACGTGACAGGTCTTTGTTCCAAAATACCTTGGCTCTTCATTTGTGCAACTTGTCATAAGAAGCTTGTCTCAAATTGAAGAAAAAAACTTACGAAGTAATATTTGTGCCATATCACGTGACCATGCTCAGTTTCAAGAATTTATGCTCACTTTTGGATTTTCTGAAATTTAAGATCCAGGATTCGAAACAATATGATAACCTGCATCATGCAATAAATTTTAAAGCCCGTACATCTGTCCTGTTGTATTTCTTAATAAAGGATTTGGTCAAACATTTTGCTTAGTTAGATTTCAAACAAGTTATATATGCAGAGTAAAAGGATAATCCCTCCGTACCAGTGCATTGCCTGATATATTAACTCAAGTACTAGGCACGAACAAACGGGCTCAATTCTGTGCTCATCCTGGTGTAGTAGTAGTAGTAGTAGTACTAGGCAATGCAGTTGACGGGTGACCTTGACGAGCAGCGACCGAGGGAATTGAACCGTGCTCGGCACGGTAGGTAACGTTGTCTAGTTACTAAAGCATCCCTCTGTTGTTCATCGGTAGTCATTATGGACCGGGGACATGAGGGGAATTTCCTAGGGCTAGAATTCTGGCCGCCAGATATTTCAACTTGAAATGCTGAGGCTCGACTGGTTGGGGTTGCCTAATGTGCGTACCACGCACGCCACCGAAGGACACGAGCCCGATTTTTATTTTTTTATTTTTTTAGCATCAACACGAGCCAAGGTCTGGCTGGTACGCCGTTAGGTCCTACCATTCGAGAATACGAAAGGAACCTTTTAAATTGCCGAACGAATCTATGTGTATTACAATACCCGTATTTTCCTTGAAAATACTAATCTCAACGTGGTAATTGATTTATGACGAGTTGTTGAATTAGAGTGAGTTTGTGATATAGTGATCTCAACATGGATTTCACATTTCATGGTATCCCTAGTAAGTTTTCCAATGCAAATTCAAATTTAAAAGATGAACAATACGGAGGTGAGAAAACTTTGTATGTATCAAGCATATGACCACACACACACACAGAGACACACACGCATGAACACAACAACAATCCAATAAGTATAGTGCATCTATTTTTCCAAACCATGCATGTATGACACGAATTCAAAAATACTCCTTCTATTCCTAAATATTAGTCTGTTAGTGAGTTCAACAAGTGACTACATACGGAGCAAAATGAGTGAATCTAGACTCTAAAATATGTCTATATACATCCATATGTGCCAGTCCATTTGAAACCTCTAAAAAGACTAATATGTAGGAACGAAGGGAGTAAAATGTAAGACATCCATGGTCATCAGTTCAATATTTAAAATGAACATGAAACTGAAACATGAATATTAAGTCTAGTACTACAGTACATGCAAATGTTGTGTTTAGGCGGAGGTATGATTGTCAGGGGTCAACCCCTCGACCTTAGATAAAATTGTGGAGCTCTGTTTAGGGTTGTTTAGATTATATTTGTCCCCACCCTCCCAACCACCGATTGGTTGTGCACCCCCCACCCCTCCTCCTCGGGAGAATATCATGTGCCCCCATACCTTAGATGCTATATGCCAACACGAGTTGCTTGGAGCCTGTAGATCTGAGATATAGCATCTCACATGATGTGTCTTAATATTTTTGCAGGAAACCTTGATGAGTTTGAGAATTGCACACAATTTGTACAAAAACTACTCAGATGCCCTTTGATCCCATATCCAATGACCTCGAAGCTCGTATCACCGTAGCATCTAAGATGAAGAAGGACATAATATTCTCCTGTATGTAAGAATATCATGTGCTACCACACCTTAGATGCTTTGGTGATACAAGATCTTTGGAGGCGTTGGATTTGTGACCCAACACCTCCTCGGTGGTTTGAATGGTTTTTTGCAGAAAAGCCCCAAAAGAGTTCGGCCACTACTTACAAGCACAAAGACTGCTCAGATGCCATTGGATCTCAGATCAAACGACCTCCAAGCTCGTATCATCGTAGCATCCAAGCTGCGATAGCACCTTATGTTTTCTCGCACGGGAGAATATGAGGTGCTCCCGCACCATAGATTCTATGGTGATACGAGTTCACTGAGATCTAACGGTCTACAGTATGAGGTTTGAATGTTTTTGCAATATACGGCTGATAGAGTTTGGGAAATGCGCAGAAAGTACAAGTACTACGCATGTGCCATCTGATCACTGATCATACGACCTAGATCCTCATATCACCGTAGCGGGTAATTAAGCTACGGGGAGCACCTAATATGAGCAACGGGGAGCCGTTGGATCGAAGATGCAGCGGCACACACGAGGCCTAAATGTTTTATTTGCAAAAAAAACTTTGGAGAGTTTGGAAATTGCACATAATTACAAAGACTACTCCCAAGCTATTGGATCTCACTTCCAACGGTGTAAAAACTCGTATCACCATAGTATCTAAGCTGCGGGGTGGATGCATTCTATGCCGCTGTCATTTTTGTTCGTAAACTTGCAAAATACGTGTAACTCGTGTCGTTACTTGTCTAACCGCGCAAAGTGTTCGTTCAGAAAAACCATCCTACACTGAAGTATCGGAACAACACACGGGGGTCCCACTTGTCATTAATCAAATTTGGACCTAAAACTAACAAATCTGAAAGACAAGATTCAAACTGGCAACCTGGACTACAAAGCGTAAGTCGATAGCCTGAAAAAACAAACGGTTGTTGGCTTTGTCCCATAACTTGATTTTATACAGTACTTGCGTTGAGTAGAGTAGAGGGAGTGTCTCGTCAACACATGCATGACCGTTGTCTCACTTACTGGTGGGTCCCAGGTCTGCGATCTCAATCTCTCTTCTCTCCATTGTCTAATCTTTGCACGGGCACACACGAAGAGCGGCGCTAGCTTGCCGTGGTGTCATTACAACTAAAAAAAGCTTGGAAAATAGAAGAATCGCCTAGAACAAGAGACGTTGTGGCTGGTTGAGACGGAGCTAACCACATCTATCCTCCGTGCCACATTTGCATGATGAAGCTGTGTGGCTAGTGGGGTGTTTTCGACCGACTGGCTGGGTCCCGAGGTCGAACCATAGGTACTACGTCTGATACAGTATATTTTTACACGCACATTTTTCCTCCGCGCCGAGACGTGGCACACCCTAGCGCGCGGTTTCGGGGTCCTCTTGGGTGGTGCACGGATATATTCTTCGTGACGTGGGATGCCCTACCGCGCTTTTTCTGGGTCCTCCTCGGTCATAGCGCCAAAGCAAGTAAATGAGTCGTCAAATCACGAAAGACCACCTTTCCCGCTGAGTACATCAGTGAAGCACGGTGGCTAGCTAGTTGGGCTAGTTCGACCGATTAGCTAGGCTGCCGCCACATTTGTTTTTTCACCCTTTTTTTATGTACTTGCCGGCAGGTAAATTTAAATATCCACCGCGGTGTTGCTCTGGTGTTTGGGTGTGGCGGGATTTTTAATTTTTTGATTGACGGGAGCAGATGCGGCAAGATTTTTAATTTTTTGATTGACGGGAGCAGGCGCGGCAGCAATTAGTCACGATGACTCCGCTTATAAAACCCACTACTCCTTGATGTGAGAAGTCATCGACTGGTGTTTTACCGTGGTGAAAACCAAAAGATTCCCTGCTCCTCGGCTGGC
Source organism: Triticum aestivum (assembly GCF_018294505.1). Taxonomy (NCBI): domain Eukaryota; kingdom Viridiplantae; phylum Streptophyta; class Magnoliopsida; order Poales; family Poaceae; genus Triticum; species Triticum aestivum. The sequence goes on from NC_057810.1 coordinate 569,904,589, forward strand.
TCCCTCCGCCTTCCCGTAGATTGCATTGCCTTTAAGTCGTTTCGCCCCCTTTGCTTCCTCTCCCCATTGCTTCTACCAGGTGCCATGGCGGTGCAGTAGATCACGGAGTCAGAGGTGAGGCGCCTAACACAGGAGCTCCATGCCAAGGATGCGGAGCTCATGGCCAAGGACGTGGAGCTCCGTGAGCTCAAGGAGGAGAGGAGTGCCATGCTCCTCCGTTATGTGCAGGAGTTCACGGAGCTTCAAAAGCGGCAGGCGTCCACCACAAAGATGCTCGAGGCGTCGGCGGCGTTGCTGCAGAAAGCGGGAGATACGATAGGCTGTCAAGGGAGTCGGCTGGAGCGCGAGCGGGCCGATCGTGATGAGGTCCAGGATCGCCTCAGCCACTTGGTGAACCAAGTTGCCACGCACGTGTTGTGGCTGCGCGATGCCTACCATGGTGCCAGCGCGACGATGTGGGCCGTCGGGCTAAACCCGTTCGACCACCCGGTCGACTTCAACGAGATGCGGCTTCCTGACCTGGTCTCCTTCTTCACCTATATCTCCGAGGAGTTGAGCCGTCTCCGTGTGATGGTGGGGGCTGAGCTGGAAAAGGAGGGGTTGCGGGCTGCCGTCGCCGTTGTCGGGTAAATCCTTTCAGGGCTCCGTCACCGGAATACATTCGTTCCATTGGACGTCGTCTTTGATGAGCTGGCTCCCGTCGACCGGGAGCGGGCTCTGCGGGCGGTTGCACCCTGCATCACCAACGTCGTGCGCCTCGAGAAGCAGAGGGACTTCGGTGGTGTTTAGGTGCCCTCTGCATGGGCATGTCCATGTCTCGGCGCAACATGACCGTTGGATCAAACTCAGACGGTGCAGATCAGTCACTGTAGCACAAAGCATGTGGGTGTGTTTGGTTGCATTCTCATCTCAATATAGTTGTTTCCTCTTCGTGTATTTTTGTCAACCTACTAGTGTGGACTCATGCACCCTTCATGCACTCTGCCAAACACCTAACAGTGGGTCGCGAAGGGAACTTTTGCTCCCATCCCGTGCACCCTTCATACACCCTGCCTAACACTATTCGTGCTTCATATGGCTCATGTTTCATGGAGTACTGTAGCACAGTACTCTCCGTGCGATGTGGACCTAGTTCTGTTAACATTGATCTCACCATTCATTCTCGACCGGACAGTCGAAAAAGCGGTACTATGTTACATATAGGAGTAGTTGACATGCGCACAACATCATTTGTTATCGTCATATCTTACTACACTAGCAACAAGATTGTGTAGTACTGACGTATGAACCACTGCACATGCCTAGTAGTAGGAGCACTGTGTATGTTCAAGTGGTTGCCGTGTTTCGCACTCCTCCGTCGTAAGAGTGGAAACGCTTGCTATAATTATTATTTTCTTCAGAAAAACAGTGGACACGCTCTACCGTGCGGATCCTCCTCTAGCCATGCACTAAATTACTCACTTTCGCTGACGTGTGGGATAGCCAGCACCTGGGTCCACCAGCCATGCACTAAATTACTCTATAGTAGAGTGACGGTAGACTACCCCGATCAAACCGCCGCAGTAATGCCCAATGAGCTGTCAAATCACAAAACCCCCTCCTTTCCAGCAGTAAGTTGGACGGACGAAGCAACCATCATTTCACTCTTCTCTCTCATCTTCCTCTCTTGAAGAAAACCCCCACTCGCTTTGCTTCTCCCTCATCTCGTTCCTCCTTTCACTCTTCTCTCTCAGCTTCCTCTCTTGGATGGACGCCGGAGCACCGGCCAACATGATGTATATGGCTCTGGCCAAAACCGTCGAGGCTCATGGTATGAAGAAGCGCAAGCACCCCGCTGAGAATACCGCAACAAGCTCAAAGCCATCGCCCTGTCCAAGCCCCCCTCTCCAGGATCCCTCATTAAGCAAGTCCAGGTAATGTCTCTTGTTGACGATCTTTTTCTCGATCTTGATCGTGTTTTTTCATCTAACACGCAGTACTAGTACTGGTACTACAACTTTCTGGGTGATCTTGCATGTGATTTTAGTGTGCCAAATGACTGTTCTAAATTCCTCTTTTGACCAAAACATGTGAGAGGTTGACACTGATTTCTTATAGATTACTTCCAACTACTCCCTCTGTCCCAAATTTCTTGTCTTAGATTTGTCTAGATATGGATGTATCTAATACTAAAATGTGACTTGATACATCCGTATCTAGACAAATCTAAGACAAGAATTTTGGGACGGAGGGAGTACTTTATGAACGTCAATGCTACCTTTGAAGAGGTATATTTGCCTTAGTAACTTGTGTTATGGATATTGCAAGTAATCCCTCTGCTCTCATGCCTTTGAAGACATGTTATAGTGTCTTTGTTCACTCATTTCTATGCGTATATGTAGTCATATATGGAGTATAATATCGAAAATCATCTTATATTTCTGAACGGAGGTAGTAATCAAATATGGTTTCTGTTTGAATTAGAACCAGGTCCACGGTGGAGATGAAGTTCTCAAAGTCATGCTGTGTGAACTGGAAGACCTGATGATGAGTTCTACTGCTGAAGTATCCAGCTGATGTGTCCTTGTCGCCACGTGTCCTGAACTAGTGTTTTCCTGTAGCTTTGTTGTTAGGCGTGTTCTCGAGGCTGTACTTGACCACAACAATTTCCTGGCCGTGCCTTCGATTACGAAGGGTGTGGTTCTTGTAAAGCTTCCTAACAAATCTAATGCGGCATGTCTTCATCATCGTGTTTATGAGTGGAAAGACCACTCTGTTAGGTTCTCCAAGGTTGACAAGATGGTGATGGTGCATGTAGACATCTCACACGAAGTCCATGGCCTAGTCAGTTATGCGGGGTTCATCCCGTAGGTCAGTGGCAAGAAATAGTCTGCAGAGTTTAGTTAGTGCAACTTTGCTTGTCTGTAGTAAGTACTATTGTTCAGTACTTGATTTGTGTTTGTGAACCCTGTATTGTTTATTAGTATTGCCGCTTTTGGTGTGTGGTCAGTCCTGAGAACGGTCTATGTTAATGTCTGTCGACTCAATTCGGTCTGTATATTTTGAAGTATCCAGATCATATTTTTTGTGAGGACGGTTTATCAATTATGGTTACACTCCAATATCTATATGCACTGTAGGGTTTATCGCACCCACTAGGATTTCCAGTCCCATGGATGTTCGGTCCATACGATTTGTCACGACCTTTGGACTGTCCTACTTGTGGGAGTAGGCGGGGCCCCTGCATGCCAGGCGTAGTCGGACGATCAATCTTCTGTTTAGTACTTCAGCATAGTGATTTCCTTGTAAGGATTCACTTGTGTCACGTCAAGTAAATCTTGTTGATTTACTGTCTAAATCTTATTGATTTAATGTCATGTTTTCTTTCTTTTCCTGCAATTTTACGATGCAGGTTTTGCCATGTGACATTCATCACAGAATAAACCATTTGGTTTGCTCTACGATGGCTATTTTTGCAAGTTTCACTTCTTATGTCGTGTCAGTAACGAAGGCACTGTCCATCACTTATATTACTGGAAAAAATTGGATCAGTCTGTTGTCTGAGTACAAGCTGAATCCCTATGATGAACTGCAGTTTGGTTTAACAAAAACGCCACAATTAGTCCTTCTTGAATTTAAAAGATATGAAGAAAGAAACTGGATCACGGTCACAGATCCTAGTCAAGTTAGAAAGCTAATCATAGCAGACCAGACACGATCGCCGCTGTCTCGCACATCGGTACCATGTTTAGCAATGGATCGAGCACCGGCAGTTGCTCTAGCACTGACAGCGGCAACAGCTCAGTCTGATCCAGGTGAGGATTGGGCACCGACCGCGTCAGTGGATCAATCTGATCTACCGGAGGATCGGGCATCGACACCGGCACCTGCTCCGACACCGGCACCAGCTCTACAAGGAGCACCATCTCTGACAGCAGCGGCGGCTTCGACACCTGCACCAACACTTGCACTTGCATCTACTCCGGCCCGTGCAGTTGCACCGGCAACAGACTGGGCTGCAGTTTGCACTTCATATACCAAAGTCCTTCCAAAAACCGACATGTCCACCTTCTTGGTAAGCATTGGCCGCCCAAGTTCTTCATTCTTTTTTCTTTCGATGTTGTTTCACATGATTCACTGTATTGATCTAACTGTTTGGGTATGTCTTCTTGTTTGCAAACAGAGAATTCCTAGAGCAATGAGGGAGTCGTTCAACAATCCGGGCGACCGCGGCCAAGTTTCTCTTACCATGCGCAGCCTTGGTGTGAATGAACCTGCTCAATATACCGTAAGTACAAAGGATGGTCGCATGATGATTGATGCTAAAGGATGGTCAAGGTTCAAATCTAAATCATATCTTGCGGTAGGGGATGATGTCAAAATCGAACTTTCTCGGCAAGGAGAGCTGGTCCAAATCAACTTTGAAATTCTTCAGTAGCAGCACGCAACTGCTGAACTGATCTATCCTCCGAGAGATTTTGATGTAATAATCTGGCATGGTGAAACAAGTGTCCTGTGTGTATAAGTAGTACGACAGTATTATTTATCACATGGTATATCGTTGATAGAATTGCAACTCTGATTGCTGGTTAGGAACTGTCATTCGATTTCATTCCAACAGCTGCCGTGCTTTATTCAATTTTGTGTATTCGCCTTGCGACAGCATCTAAAACCAGCACCGTACCGATCGCTTGCAATATGAAAAGGCTAAGGTAGAACACATGGGCCCCCAAACATGCAGGGTCGGCCTGCGGCCCAAAGTCCCGAACCGTGAGCCTATCTAAGTATTATATTCTCTGCTAAACCCCCATAAAAAAAGCTGAACCCCCATAATGCCCGTGCGTTGCAGAGGCAGTATATTTCTTGGCAAGGTGAGCCTGTCTGTGATATAATAGATTTGTATATTTCTTTACAGAGGGAGTATCTCTCTGTCAAAAAATATATTTATGTGTAACTAGTTACTCATGTCTTTCTACTTCCTTTCGCTGATATGTGGGGCAACGGGCAACGGGGTCCACGTGCCATATGCACAAATTAGAGTGCACAACCTCACGGAAGACACACCCCGGTCATAGCGCCGCAGTAATGCCCAATGAGCCGTCAAATCACAACCCCCCCTTTCTAGCTTTAGCAGTAAGCTGGACGGACGAATCGGCAATATTTCACTGGGCCTGAATCCCCTTCTCCCTCATCTGCTTGTCAGAGAAAAAACCCTCTCGGCGATTGCATAGGGTTTTCTCATGGAGAATCAGGTACGAATTCTTCATCCATCCCCGATAAATCCAAGTCCCTTGGTCGCAGGTAATCCTATGATGGCAGCCACCGCCGTTGATGCATTTTTCTTCCTACTGAATCTAGTGTGTTTCATTTGCAGTGCCCAAAGTGCGAGTACCCTACAGGTTTCTGCGCCCTCGGCGAGACGCCACACTTGTTCCTTCTCATCCTAACACAGCATTTTGAAATGCACACAGTATGTTCCTAGAATCCTCTTTTCTATCCAGGAGGGTGGGTTTTTTTTGAACATGTTGTGTTCTCATATTATTTTTCCTGCAGTGTATTATTTGCTCTGCCAGAACACATCTACTCAAGATGCTCGGCCTTGCCATAACTGAACACACTAGTTTAATGGTCACAGTGAAGACAAGCCATGGATATAAGTTCCGAGTTGGGTTCATGAACCAAGAAGATCACTACTTTTTTATGGCCGAACTTGGATAAACTTACTCAAGTGTTACGGACTGAAAGTTGGCGCACGAATGTTGATGGAAATAGCAGAACCTGGTCTCATCTTCACTGCGATCTTCCACCCCGATGCCGTTCCAATTGTTCATCCATGTTAGTTTTGTATCTAGTTCTTGCTTTTTGCCTCGATTACTTCTTAATCCACCTATTCTGTCTAACTAATCACAATTTAACTTTAGAAGTAGCAATGAATCTCTCACGAAGATGCTACTTCTAACTAATATTTTCTTATAATTGGTGGCACGTGTAGGTTTTTTTAGAGTTAAGCAGTCTGCTCGTTTCTTACTCTGTAATAACTCGGCTGTTACTGATGCACTGAAGTTGACTGGATCGACATCCGCAAGTTCCTACACTTTATTGATCATCTTGAGGTCCTTGTGGGGTGTTTCAATGGTGGAAGGCCACGTGGGATATGTGTGCCACTGCTGCACTCTTTGAATAGGTCCAACTGTCTCGAGATATTTATGGTACGACTATTTTCTGTTATATATGTTGTTCATAAACTATTGCTTATACATAGTTTTACAGCTGTGATATTCTTGAAACAGAAATTGCCCAGTTCTATTGTTCCTATACAGATGCCTGACCATGGTCGGGTCAGACTTGCACTTGGTCACAACATGATTTTTATGTCGACCTACTCAATTCCCCTTGGAGGTTAAAAGATACTTATTCATGGGTGGTCTCAAATAATGAAGGCCCGTCCATCTTGGAGAATAGGACAGAAGATTATGTTAATGCTTTTCCATGGATCTAAAGCAAATATCCTGTTTATTGACCATGTTGCAAGATGAAGCCGCTTTTAGAAGGTTGTGGATGCGTGGGGTGGCACCTATGCCTTGTCCTGGGGCTTGGCGGCCTCACCCTTGGTTAACTGTAGGCAAAGTAGCACTATTTGAGGCGTGCTTTGTACGGTTGAACCTGTATAAGTACTCATACTGCTTTCAGCTTTGGTTGTTAAGTGCCCCTGCTGGTTTCAGTTAAGGTTGTTAAGTACTCCTGCTGCTTTTACAGTCTGTCGTGTTTCTTCAGTCCTGCCTTCCTCCAGCCACCAAAACCAAACCAGCGCCGGCGGGGCCGCCTGCTTCCGCCTCCCATGGCTGGCTACGCCCCAGCGCACGCATCGCCGCCCCACCGTCTCCTAAATCGTTAACGTCGACGTCCTCCGCGCGCTTTGGTGCACTCGCCGTGGCGCCGCCCTCTCGCGTTGCCAACATGGTCAACAAACAACAGGAATCGGCAGAAGTACGTGGAGAGGATTACAGTAGGGGCCCACCACGTCAGCGTATGGAAAAATAAATTGCTTCCTCCTAGTGTTTTCCTGACATCTGGGACCCACGACATTGTGAGCATATATAGTCAATATATAAGAGAACAGCGCAAAATCGGCTGACACCTGGGACGTAGCTACTCAAGCATTTTTTTTTGTTATTGTTGAGACGGAGCAGGGTTTGAACTGGGCTGTGGCCCGTCTAGCCCAGGCTTATATTTTATTTTCACCATGTGACCAGCCCAACTATTTTTTCTTTGTGAAAATGAGCCCAGTCTATTTTTTCTGAAGAATACCCAATCCAAGCCTACTTATTTTTCTATGCCCTGATAGGATGCAACTCTTTCAAGACTCCTGCAAATCTTGAAAGTAATATGAAATGGGTTGTAAATATAAAAACAGATGACAAATTGGCAATTACTTTATAATTTCTGAATTTTTCACATTTTCAGATTCCTATTTCACGGGGCATTAACCTAATTTAAATATATCTTCAAAGTACTTTAAATCTGTCTCGACATTTCGGTATTAAAAATAGTTTGGAACCCACAGAAATATGTGAAATTGGCCTTGGCCAACCAAAAAAACGACTGCAATAAATTGCATCAGAAGTTGCCATGAGCTATATATAAATTATTAAAAAAAGAGGGAGTGGTCTCACTTGTGGGCCTGTTTAGTTGACGCACATACAAGATTTTTTTAGTTATTATATACGTCAACAAACGATTCTAGCAAACGTAACCGTTGGATGTCAATCCAATGGCTGTCGTGTTTCTTCAATCTCTGATCTTCTTGCTCTAGCCGCCAAAGCAGCGCCGGCGGGACCGCCTGCTCCCGCCTCCCATGGCCGGCTGTGCTGCCGCGCAGGCCTCAGTGCCCCTACTACTCCCACCGCTGGCCAGGGCATCCCTCTACTCACCCTCACCCCCTATTATTCTGCGGCGACGACAGCCTCACGCCGCAGCCGAACCGGTGAACCCTCGTACTCCTCTCCGCGCGGGCTTCCACTGCCGCGTCTTCCCCGGATTCGTGTCGTCCCCTTCCTAGACCTCGCCGTTGTCCACCGCTGTGGTGCTCTCGGTGCGGCGTGGTCAATGTGGTCAACGACCGACTTCCATCGGAAGAGCACTGTACATGGAGAGGCTGACAGCTGGGTCCACGGCAGCCGCAAGGAAGTGCCTCCTTATTATGCGGAAAATAATTATTCCTCCACCTGACAGCAGGGACCCACCGGACAGGCCACCAGTATTTCGCGAAAAAAAACGTTTCCCCCTGACTACTGGGACCCACCGGACGAGCCATTGTATTTCGCGAAAAAACGTTCCCCCACTGTCAGCTCAGACCCATCGGAAGTGCCTCCTTATTACGCACAAAAATGAATACCCCCTGCTAGCTGGGACCCACCTTGGTGGGAGGCTGACTTGTGGGCCTACTAAGTTGACTGGGACGGAGGCCTTTGTCAACTTTAGTCAATATATGAACGATTCTAGCTCTAGTGAACGTATGATGTCCATCCAACGGCCGTAGTGCTTCTTCAACCTCTGGTCTTCTTGCTCCAGTCGCCCAAAGCAGCACCGGTCGTGCCGCCTGCTCCTGCCGCCCGTGGCCGGATGCGATGCCGCGGAGGCCTCACCGCCCCCTACTACTACCACCGCTGGCCAGGCCATCCCTCTACGCACCCACACCCCCTGTTATTCTGCAGCGACGGCAGCCTCACACCGCAGCCCAACAAGTGAACCCTCATACTCCTCTACGCGTGGGCATCCACTGCCGCATCTTCCCCGGCTCCGCATCGTCCCCTTCCTAGGCCTCGCCGTCGTCCACCGCCCTGGTGCTCTCAGCGCGGCGTGGTCAACATGGTCAAGGAACGGCCTCCATCGGACGTGGACTGTACGTGGAGAGGCTGACAGCTAGGTCCACGGCCGCAACAAGGAAGTGCCTCCTTATTACGCGCAAAATAATTATTCCTCCACCTAACAGCGGGGACCCACCGGACGGGCCACCATATTTCGTGAAAAAAATGTTTCCCCCTGACTGCTGGGACCCACCAGCTACATCTTCGCACGCAAGGAAGTGTGTCCGGGCAAAAAAAATGATTTGCCCCCCTGACTGTCAGGACCCACCAGCTACATCTTTGCACGCAAGGAAGTGCCTGACAGTCGGGACCCACCTAGTTGAAGCGTACGTAGCGTTGTCATTCTGGTCGCGAACATGTACATACATATATACTGGTCGATGTAGAGGCGCGCACGTGTCGTAGTAGAGGCGTGCATGTAGCATGTACACGTATGTATAGCTGCCAGTGTACAAGAAAGAAAATACGGCCACGTATGTGTACATACGGGCGGGGTCTCGAATGCCTACTCGCGCATACGTACGGCCAGGGCTCGTGTACATGGCTGGGTCGGAACGGAAAAACAGCGTCGTCCTCGTGTTCATGGGGACGCAACGGAATGCGTCGTGTTCATGGGGAGGTAACGGAATGCGTCGTGTTCATCGGGAGGCAACGAAACGCGTGGGAGACAACCGACTGGGTCGGAACGGAATGCGTGGTCGTGTTCATCGAGAGGGCTTGGACGGAACAGGCGATGGAAACAAGGCCTAGCGTACCATAGAATAGAGGAAATGGCCTTGTGTTCGACCGGCCACGTTCAAAACGGGATCCTGTTCATCGGGAGGGGTCTGGCGTACTGCAAAACGGAGGAAACGGACCTCCTATGGTCGAAACGGGGGTCCTGTTGATCGGGAGGGGTGTGGCGTACCACAAAACGGACGAAACGGACTTGTGATGGAGTGCTACAGTCGAAACAGGGGTCCTGTTGATCGGGAGGGGTGTGGCGTACCGCAAAACGGACGAAACGGACTTGTGTCGAAGCGCTACGGTTGAAACGGGGGTCCTGTTCATCGGGAGGGGTGTCGCGTACCGCAAAACAGGACTCCATGGGATACTGTTCATCTCCACCGTCGACCTCCTCCAGCCTCCACGGGCTACCATCGACCTCCTCCAGCCTCCACGGGCTCCTGTTCATCCAGCCTCCACCGCGTGCTACTCCACCGGCTACTGTTCAACCACCCCTCCACGGGCACCCCTCCACCGTCTACTGTTCATCCAGCCCTCCACACCATGAGGTCCTGTTCATCCAGAGGCAATGCCACCGCTCACTGTTCATCCAACCCCCTCCCCTGCAATGCTCACTGTTCATCCTAGAGGCAGCATCGATTGGCTTCAGTTAGCAGCAGTAGCGAAGGAATTGCTCGATCGGGTTCAGTTAACAGCCATCGATAGATCGCTCGGGTTCAGTAACGCGTAGCCTGCAGTTTTGCTTGGGTTCAGTTAGAGCCCAACGCCTCGCTCGGGTTCAGTTAGAGCCAACGCCTTGCATACACACGCGTACGTGTACGAGAGAAACGTGCATCGCTCGGCCCCCGACCTCCCACCGTAACCGGGAACTCCCCGAAATTTTCCTCGCCCTCGCTTCTACCATGGTTTTTTCCGTCATGGACGGCCCAAAGAATGTCATGCAACTGCGTCTTCGGCCCGCCCAGGACAAAAAGCCCATTTTCTGTCATGATTTTTTGTCATAGAAGTAGGAGCCCACCACATCTACGATGATACCAGGTTTTGTCACAATTATCGTCATAGAAGTGTCATATGTATGACAGAATTTTTTTTTCGTTCGGCCCAAAATGTCACGGATGTGTCTTTTTTTTGTAGTGCATCATTGTCATATTGCTCTTTGCATGATCATGTAGTTGACATCGTATTTGTGGCAAGGCCACCTTCATAATTTTCATTCATGTCACTCTTGATTCATTGCATATCCCGATACACCGCCGGAGGCATTCACATAGAGTCATATTTTGTTCTAAGTATTGAGTTGTAATTCTTGAGTTGTAAATCAATAAAAGTGTGATGATCTTCATTATTAGAGCATTGTCCCAAGTGAGGAAAGGATGATGAAGACTATGATTCCCCCACAAGTTAGGATGAGACTTCGGACTTTATAAAAAATAAAAGAGCCCAAAGAAGCCCATGAGAAAAAAAAGATGCCAAAGAAGCCCACCAAAAATAAATAAAAATAAAAAAATGAGAGAAAAAGAGAGAAGGGACAATGCTACTATCTCTTTTTCCACACTTGTGCTTCAAAGTAGCACCATGATCTTCATGATAGAGAGTCTCTTATGTTGTCACTTTCATATACTAGTGGGAAATTTTCATTATAGAACTTGGCTTGTATATTCCAATGATGGTCTTCCTCAAAACGCCCTAGGTCTTCGTGAGCAAGCAAGTTGGATGAACACCCACTTAGTTTCTTTTGTTGAGATTTCACATATTTATAGCTCTAGTGCATCCGTTGCATGGCAATCCCTACTCACTCACATTGATATCTATTAATGGGCATCTCCATAGCCCGTTGATACGCCTAGTTGATGTGAGACTATCTTCTCCCTTTTCGTCCTCACAACCACCACCATATACCACCTATAGTGCTATGTCCATGGCTTGCGCTCATGTATTGCGTAAGAGTTGAAAAAGCTGAATCGCGTTAAAAAGAATGAACCAATTGCTTGGCTGAAACCGGGGTTGTGCATGATGGAAGTATTTTGTGTGATAAAGATGAACCATGGCCTAACTATATGAGTTTCTAGGGATAAGCTTTCTTTTGCTATGTTGTTTTGATAGGACATGATTATTTGCTACTATGCTTTGAAGTATTACTATTTTTATGTTTTATAAGTTTTTATCTTGAATCATTTGCATCTAAATAATCATGCCACAATAAAGAGAAATACATTGAGAATTATGCTAGGTAGCATTCCACATCAAAAATTCTGTTTTTATCACCTACCTACTCGAGGACGAGCAGGAATTAAGCTTGGGGATGCTTGATAAGTCTCCAATGTATCTATAATTTTTGATTGTTTCATGCTATTATATTACCTATTTTGGATGTTTATGGGCTTTACTTTACACTTTTATATCATTTTTGGGACTAACCTATTAACCGGAGGCCCAGCCCGAATTGCTATTTTTTTGCCTATTTCAGTATATCGAAGGAAAGGAATATCAAACGGAGTCAAAATGGAATGAAACCTTCAGGAGCGATCTTTTTGGAACAAACGCAATCCAGGAGACTTTGAGTGGACGTCAAGAAGCATCCGAGGCGGCCATGAGGGTGGCCGGCGCGCCTAGTAAGGGTGGGCGCGCCCCCTGCCTCATGGGCCCCTCGTGGCTCCCCTAACCGACTTCCTTCGCATATATAT
>NC_057810.1:569917102-569918822 GCF_018294505.1 Triticum aestivum
TACCCCGAAAACATCCAGGAGCACCACGAAAACCTAATTCCACCGCCGCAACCTTCTATATCAGTGAGATCCCATCTTGGAGCCTTCGTCGGTGCTCCGTTGGAGGGGGAATCCATGACGAAGGGCCTCTCCATCACCACCAAGGCCTCTCTGATGAGTTGTGAGTAGTTTACCACAGACCTTCGGGTCCATAGTTATTAGCTAGATGGCCCCTTCTCTCTCTTTGATTCTCCATACAAAGTTCTCCTTACTCTTCTTGGAGATCTATTTGATGTAACTCTTTTTGCGGTGTGTTTGTTGAGATCCGATGAACTGTGGGTTTATGATCAAGTTTATCTATGAGAAATATTTGAATCTCCTCTGAATTCTTTTATGTATGATTGGTTATCTTTGCAAGTCTCTTCGAATTATCAGTTTGGTTTGGCCTACTCGATTGATCTTTCTTGCCATGGGAGAAGTGCTTAGCTTTGGGTTCAATCTTGCGGTGTTCGATCCTAGTGACAGAAAGGGAAACGACACGCATTGTATTGTTGCCATTGAGGATAAAAAGATGGGGTTTATATCCTATTGCATGACTTTATCCCTCTACATCATGTCATCTTGCTTAATGCATTACTCTGTTCTTATGAACTTAATACTCTAGATGAAGGCAGGAGTCGGTCGATGTGTGGAGTAATAGTAGTAGATGCAGGCAAGAGTCGGTCTACTTGTTGCGGACGTGATGCCTATATACATGATCATGCCTAGATAATCTCATAACTATGCGCTTTTCTATCAATTGCTCGACAGTAATTTGTTCACCCACCGTAATAATTATGCTATCTTGAGAGAAGCCACTAGTGAAACCTATGGCCCCCGGGTCTATCTTTTATCATACAAGTTTTCCATCTACTTTTATTTGCATCTTTTACTTTCCAATCTATATCTTAAAAATACCAAAAATATTTACCTTATCATATTATCTCTATCAGATCCCACTCTCGCAAGTTTGTGTGAAGGGATTGACAACCCCTTTATCGCGTTGGTTGCGAGGTTCTTGTTTGTTTGTGTAGGTGCGTGGGACTTTTGAGGAGCCTCCTACTGGATTGATACCTTGGTTCTCAAAAACTGAGGGAAATACTTATGCTACTGTGCTGCATCACCCTTTCCTCTTCAAGGAAAACTAACGCAAGCTCAAGACGTAGCATGAGGTCTCATCCTCTTTCCCACGTCCACATCGATCAATCTATACCTCTCTATATAGGATTACAGGGTTGTTTGGTTTGAGACGAAGTTTGCCAAAGCTTGCCACACCTAAGGTTAGGCAAATTTGACCAACTTAGGTGTGTGTTTGGTTCAAGCCACATCTTAGGCAAGCCACACTATGGTCCCACATCACATACACACAACAAGTGTGGCAAGATTCCCTTAGGCTTGCCAACTTGGGGTCATTTTGAAGAACTAACCTTGGGCAAGTTTGGCAACATTGTATGGCAAAGTGTCGAACTCCTAAGCCTAGAACCGAACAACCCCTAAATATATAGCTAATACACCCACATTAATTATGTATCTAACGTCCCCCTCTCATCATCCATGCCTTCCGCTTCATCTCTCAGACACGCGCACAATGGCAAAGACAGGGGGCAGCAAGGGCCCTGTCCCCCCCCCCCCTAACATCACTATATATCAAGGCTAATATAAATGTGATCATTAGACAATTGCTGGTAAAAATGGTTTAAGT
>NC_057810.1:569919376-569944746 GCF_018294505.1 Triticum aestivum
ACAATCTAGCATACTCCATGGTTGAACTTAAGCATAATGCACAAAACTAAAAACAATAGTGGTTCTCCTTTGTTCTAGAATCTTCCGCATCATAATTGCCCAAACTTTTTTTATAGTTGAATTGTCATTATTTGTTTTTACTTTATGCTTTACAACGCACAATTCCATGAATCATAAAATATATTAAGGGCTTCTTTGATTAAAAGGATTCTCAAAGGAATTTTGGAGGATTCTAATCCTTAGGAATTTTTCCTATTTTGGTTGTTTGATTCGTAGGATTGTAAACCATAGGAATTTTTCCATATGATTCATTTGCATGATTTCATAGGAAACATCCCATCCACTGAAACCTCTTTGAAAGAATTCTATGTTCTTTCTATGCACAATCAAACACTCATACAATCCTATAGGATTCAAGACGACATTCCACTATAATCCCATGTTTTTCCTATTCCCGAGTTTTGGAAATCCTACGAATCCAAGAGGCCCTAGATTTTTTATCAAAACTAATTGATTTTGAATGAGATGAACTATAAGAATTAAACGAAGGTCTACATTAGGCATATATGACTCAGATCTTATATGCTATAGTGTGGTATTTATTCATAATTTGGTTGCAAAATCCGATGCGTGCAATGCACGTGTACCTTACTAGTACTTTGAGTATGTGCAAAACACGTAAATTATAATTCCAATGGCATGCTACACAGTGTCTCTCTTACAGCTCATGAAGCCACGTGGCACATGTGGAGGCATTGTCGTGACCTCCTTATGTGGATTGATCACAGTGATGTGCTACTGGTTCCAGAAGAATGTACTCGTCCTCCCTGAGCCATACTGTCAGTACATGCATGAAGCGAAGATGTGCACGCATGCCACGCACGCACTCATTCCCTCGCACGCCCACGCGGGTACACGGGAGGACGCAATTTTGTACCAAGATCCACCCCATGTGATAATTTTTTTTTGAAAGTCCCCATGTGATAATTTGACGTGTGTAAAGTCATTCACTTCATTGATGGTCAATTAATACAGCGAATGCAAATTGAGTGGAAGTGAGGGCGGAAGAAAGAAATTACTACTCCACTCCGCATGCGAGTAGTTAAATCATGGGTTGCTAGTAGTACTTCCATTGGTCTCCTTCATATTTTGTGCCAATTTTTGACAGTAACATAATATTTATGCATTTGAGCAGCGTAGTCTACTTGAAATTTATGTTCCACTAAACTCATCGGGAGCCGTTTCAGGCCTCGAAACCAAAACCATCAATTAATCTTTACCTTGTTCCCATCACATTCGAAAGCCTGCTCACACCTACTAGTACATACCAAACCTGAACCTGTTCCCACTATGCAGGTATTAGTACTAGTGCTAGTACTTAGGTTATAAAAAGGGGAACTACCTAACCGAAAATTACTCTACCTTTCCTCCTCATAAGTGCTTCTTCTTTGTCCGTCCTTGCCATGGCCAGTGAGCAGAGCTCTAGGTCGAGAACTACTCGTAACAAGGGAGCGGTAACCAAGGCTGTGGAAAAAAAAGAGGGCTCGCCGCCACGCAGAGACCTCGAAAGATCTCACGGGCAGGCGTTGGCTCCTAGGAGCGCCCTAGCCGCGGAGGAGAACATGCCGAGCCGGCGGCGCTGGAGTCGTTATCCCTCGATGGCATGCCCGATCAGCTCAATAAGCACCTCAATAAGCAGAAGGAATTCATCCATGGCTTGGTGGATCTGTTGAAGGAGAGCCTTGACGACATGCCCGCTGAGCTCAATAAGCAGGGGGAGTTGACCTCCGGCTTGGTGATGCTGCTAAAGAAGAGCATTGCCTTGGAGAAGAAGGCGACCGGCAAAATCCTGCAACTTCAGGAGGACAAGGCGAAGCTCTGCCACGAGATTGACCTATTGAAGGAGAAGAACGCCAGCTGGGAGAAGCTGCATTAGAATAGTAGTTCCTCGATAAAGATGTTGTAGGCCCTCATCATGGAACAGAAGGAGGAGTTGGCGAAGCTCCGCATCAAGCACCCGGCCTCTGTCAAGGTACGTAATGCGGTCGTGGAACAGATGATGAAGGCTTGCGTCGAGAAATCCCGCGTCATGGACAGAATGAAGAAG
Organism: Triticum aestivum; assembly: GCF_018294505.1. Classification (NCBI taxonomy): domain Eukaryota; kingdom Viridiplantae; phylum Streptophyta; class Magnoliopsida; order Poales; family Poaceae; genus Triticum; species Triticum aestivum. Next base: position 569,921,484 of record NC_057810.1, read on the forward strand.
ATGGCGGAGGAGACGCGCAAGGAGATGGAGGTCGTGGAGGCGATGAAGAAGCAGTTACGACTCCGCGGCGAATTAGATCATTTGGGGTGATAATCTTCCTTCTTCTTTTGCTCTTGTGTTTCATCTTTTGCTTCGGGTGCTTCGCCGCACATGTCACGTTCTCTGAGGCATGAATAGGACAATGCTAACAACGAGATGACTAGCAAATTAGATCATTTTTAACGCCATATGGAAATGGGCTGCCATGTTTCGTGCTCCTCCGTCGTAGTACTAGTCCAGTGGAAAACTTGAGTATACCGCACGGTTCTTTGCTCCATCTCAGGTCGTCGGCACATTTATACGAGTAGTCAAATCACAAGGCCCCGCCTTCCAGCAGTAATGAGACGTCAAATCACAAAGGCCCTCGCCTCTCGTGAAACCGACCAAGCTAGACTGCCCCGCCCTCTAGCCTTTTAAAAAACGTATACTTTTGTACAGTAGTAGTATTGATGGATTGCGTCATGGAGCAAAACTTGAAATTAAAAAAAGGTGGTACATATAGAGAGCGCTCGTCGCCAAATTATGCATATAGTACTATTAAAAAAGCTAGTCATAATAATGGTGTCCAGCACAACCCACCCCTCAAGTAAAACTAAGCACCCTGGAATTCTTTGACAAAACTTAGCACCCTGAAATTCTTTGACAACTAAACTGTTGGCTATATGATGTTGGCCATATATATTGTACATATATAATGTGAAGAAACGAGTGGTAGTACTATACCAACTAAAAGATGAAATGTAAGAAATACTAGTATGTACGTACTGAAGAGTTAAAGTAATGAGAAGAAACATAACATAGTTTTGCTGGGGGCTCAGCACAACACACCCCTCAAATTAAACTAAGCACACCTGAAATTAAACTATGCAACTAATCCAGTAGACACTACATTAGAACCACCATGAGCAACAACACTGCCACCTTACTCGGAGTCCTTTTCCACGTCCTCTACTTCGTCCTTGTCCCTCTTCCTCTTGGTCGATACTTCTTTGCTTGAACCGCACACTTGGCTCTTGCTCTTCATCCAACCCTTGTAGATATTAAAACAAAGGTAGCCATCCATTGCAGCATACTGGATGTGGTCTATATCTAGTACATTCCGCTGCCATGCATGACGAGGAAACATGTAATGAGGTTTCTCTACTTTACCGTACGAAGGATGAACCATGGCTCCAGCCAGGGTCAGCATTGAAGGCTGAACACTGGAGGGCAGCAGCCGATTCTTCTGGAGGTCAAAGGGGTTGCCTACAATGAGGCCTATCCGACCCAGGACTCATTCATCGTTCGTAAAGTCTATAGTAACGAATTTGACTAGGTCGCTCTTGAGGAAGTTCTTAAAATCCTGGCATTCAATGTCGGCATGGCATATGTGGTAGATCAAGCATAAGTCATGCACGCAAACCTGGATCATGGCGGGATTCTTCCTCTCTTCCTCCTTTAGATCCTTCTCTCGTCCCAGGACTGTGGTGTAGTCAACATCTAGCCCAGCGGCCCACTCATCATTTGAGTTTTCAAACATGCGTCTGAAGCGAGCAAGGCATCATTTCATCGTCGCAGAAGAACGAGTGAAGATGACATCGAACTCATCGCCGGTGATGGTTCTAACCTTGTACTCACCGCCGATCATGAAGATTTGGGACGCCATGGGTTTGGGAGGAGGGTTAGGATTAGTGGAACTATCGTAATGTGAAAGGACGGGACGACTAGGAGCGAACCACCGTAATATAAAGGACGTGCGGGGACGAGTAGGAGTGAACTGCTAGCGTGCAAACGGCATGGTAGTGGCTTTCCATTCTCCCATGATACGGGCTTCCGAGAGCCCTTGGATCTGAGATCGAATGGTTGCATGGCGTGATTCTAGACCTATGGGTGAATATCCTATCCTGGAGGGTTATTCTGCAAATTTTCAGCAACTTAGCATGCGATCGTTCGATCTCAGATCCAAGGGTTGTCAGCAGCCCGTATCTTGGTCGCGCCTACCACGACCGTCGCGTCGCTCGCGCGGTCGCGCCCTTGGAGATATAACATGCTGCGTTAGGCTATCTGATGTTGGCATGTCATGCATAGTCATCACTTAGTCACTCATACTATAACAAGGTTAGCTATAAGATTGTCTATAAGTGTATTTTTTTACTTCTCTCTACCTCTCTCTTCGTAGTATTTATTGCATTTGCCAAGGAGTGACCTCTTCCAATGAAATGGTGCTTAGATGATGTGCTAAGGGCATTAAATGGCTTAGCAATCAAGTCCCCAATGCATAGGTGCTTAGTTTTTTGTTGCTAAGTTTGCTTCATTTAATTAGCTATAAACTCAAAATTGTATTTTCACCTAGGTACACGCGCTTAGCACCGTTTCTTCCTTGGGTCACCAAACTAGTCTCTCTCTTCTTAATTAACTTGCCACATCAGACTTTATGCCTATGTGGCAAGCTTAGCACATGTAGGAGCAAGTAAGTGCAATAGTGGGCTATAAGCCCGCTTTACATGACATTTTTGCATATGTGGAGGAAAGATGCAAGGAAAAAGTGGAGAAGTGGGCTCTCATGCAAGAGCCAGCCTCTACATATTGGAGCGTTGAGAGAGGCACCTGTATGAAGGTGGTCAGGAATCAGAAGACTCACATCGATTATAGCACCGCGGTTAAAATGATAATGGCAAGTCAAATCACAGGGCCCCACCTGTCTAGCAGTAACTCATTGTCAAATCACACAACCCTACATTTGCAGCAGCCTACTTCCTCATCTTCTCGCGTCTCTGTCAAACCGACTAGGCAGAATTGCCCCGCCTACTGTGCAGGAAAAGCCCCGCCCTCGACATTTAAATAGTACAGTGGCCCTGTTTGGATACTCTAACTTAGTTAGAGGTTAGGGTTAGATTCTAACCCTGAACTAACTCTAACCGAAAAGGTGTTTGGATGGCAGGATTAGATTGACAATAAATGTTCTTTCTCAATCAATTGGCCAAGAGCTGCGCTGTCCGGGGCAGACAAGGACGCGCCTGGCAAGGAGCTGCGCTGGCCTCTCGCGCAGCCCGCCGGCCGAATCCGCCAGCCCTGCACAAGGAACCGCGCTGGGACGGGCCACGCAAGGAGCCGTGACTGCTTATCAGCGGGCGGACGGTCGTGGGGAGACGATGGGGTTGGAACGGGGGGATAGGGCAAGGCTGCTGCGGGAAGAGCGAGAGAAAAATGTGTTTTTAGTGGTTCCGGGAAAAACTAACCCAAATAAGCACCTCTTGGATGGGTTAGTTTTTTGGGAGGGTTAGATGCATCTAACTCAAACTAACCCTCCCTGTTTGGATATTTTTGGGTTAGTTGAGTCCAAACTAACCCAAACTAACTCTAACCTATGTATCCAAACAGGGCCAGTATACTAATTTTGTATCCATGGATTGCGCCATGGAGCAAAGCCTCAAGAAAACGGCGGTACACATGTACGGAGTATACATCACACCCATCGCATTCACGTCACACCCCAGATGGTCGGTCGGTCTAGCACACTGCTCTCCGAATGGAACGCACGTCATATTGCGTTTGCACACACATGTGGGACCGCAATTGAGAAGCGACCATAGGCACACTCCCCGGCCCCGCAAGTAGGGTGGAGAGAGACGAGCCATAGTACTAGAGAAGTGTTGTACTATGTTGGTGCCTGGACGATCCCTGCAAGACACGAAAGATTAGTTTGTCCATGCATGTGACCAGACTCCAGCAGACACACCCGGATTGGCTATCGTCCCCATATCATGCAGGCTGTGTTGTATAGGGCTGTAGTTCTGGTGAGAAATCTAAAAAAAGGTTTCTTGTCATCTCGCAAAATTAGGTGTCATGTGCTTCGGATCACTGCGAGTGTTAAACAGCGACAACTGGGTTGCTAGTCATTGGGGGCACATGCACGAAGACTACTCGGCTGCCATCTAGGTCAAGCCGGCTATGTTAATTAAGATATCTATCGACGGACCCCTTTTCTACGAGTTTATCTTTAATTTGAGCTTTGATCCTCGTCTAGTTTGTCCGTCGAGATTCATGTTGTCTCCTTTGGGCAGTGAGGTTATGATTTCTTGTCATGTGGCATTTTTTCGTGTTATATGTTATAATCCAGTGGTTCAGATCAAAATGACGACAACTGCGCCTCCGGGCCATGTGCATGAATACTTCTCGACAGTCATTGACGAGGTCAAGCCGGCTCCAGTAGACAAAAGAAAACTAGTACTCCACTATATAGGCAGGATCCTCCGCGCTTGCTTGCTAGTGTTGCTCTCCTCACACTGTCTCGTCCTCTCCAAATCTAAACACGATAGCGGTGGCCACACACACTCTCTCTCTCTCTCTGCTCACCGCTGGTCACGGATCCAGCCGGATCCTCTCCGTCGGGGAAGGTGAGAAGGTGCAGTGTTCACGCGGTCGTCCTCGGCAACGGCTCTTACCCACTGCCGGTGCGTCCCAATCATCGTGCCTTGCTGTTCTCTCCCAAGCACCGCTAGCGAGGGTGGGCCTCTGACCCCTTCTTCCTTGTTGCCGTAGTGTGGGCAGATCCGGTCTCCCGCGGCCCACCTAGCAACATCCCGGTGACCCTCAGGTACAACTTCCTTCGAAACTGGCCTTGCTCTACTTCCCGAGCTCCTGACATTGCTGCATTTGTACCTTTTACTATTTCTCAGGCCCCCTCGTAGATAGGATTGATCGGCTGTTTGAGAACCACCTAAACTTTTATGGTTAAGAGGTAAAACTAGTTCATGCACTCGAATCTAGTACTACTTGGTTCAAACAAGGAAGAAAGGGGGTGGGGGTGGGGGAAGATTTGTTACCAGAATCTAGAACTTGGTCGAAAGAGCAAATAATGGGGGCAAAAAGTAGCAGAGACTGGCTATCCAACTGGTCTCTAGGTCTAATAGGGAAATAAAGGGAAACGTAATACAAACTCAATTCTGGTTGAAAAAGGAAAGAAAGTGGGGACTGGGGGACAAGTCAACAGAGTAAGTACAGCACTAGATTTGCTAGCCTCACACAGTATAAGGTGGCTATACCGAACAAAAATGGGACCAACCCAGATATCCTGTTCTAATGTTTGTTGCCCCGAGCCACTCTTATGTAATGCCACTGGTAAAATGTAGCAGTCGCACTGTTAAAAGTAAGGACACGTTAAACCAATGTTGTTTTCAATGTAATGCCTCCAGTAATATGAATCAATGGCACTTTTTACATGTCCTGCTAAATTTCCCATTAAGATAAGTTGCTTATTTTCGTTAGAAATGCAACTGTCTTGGTCCGCCTACTCTCCCGTGCCCAAATACCGACTCTGTAGCAGCTGTTAATGTAATGTTGCTGGTAAAATGAAGCAATGGCACCATTAAAGTAATGTCGTATTTAACGGTTGTCATAGTTAATCCTAATGCCCACACTAATATCTAGCAATGTTGCTGCTTTAGAAATTGCTACTATCCTTCTAGGATTGCCATTCAGATAAGGAACATGCTTCTTTTCATTTGATACATGTTTCATCACTTGTTAGTCACCCTCCTTTCCACCTTTTTGTGCAAATAGAGATATACATTTCACGCTCGATCTTAGTTGAACTGCCCAAATGATATCCAAATTATATTTGAACATTCCAGGAGCTTCACAACCAACCTTGATGTTGCTCAATTTTATTGCAACTAATGAAGAAGAAGCTCTGTGGGTTTCATTTTCTGATGGAAATGGAACCGGGGCTGGAGCCCTTTTCTTAAAAAAATGAAGAAAAAGCTGCTAGCTCACGGGACATTGCTTCATTTTAGGTGAATTGCACCAAAAGGTCCCATGAATTGAATCATCCATGTTGGTGTTTGAAAGAGTCAGCTTCATCATCCCAGTCTAAGCACCCCCGGCCTCCATCCTTGCGATGCACGGTACACCTCGTTTGCCACCTACTCGACCCTAGTGTCACTGATAAAATGAAGTAATAGTACAGTTAAATAGAGCGAGTGTCCTCTATATCTTTTCATTTCCAATGTAGATAAAGAAAGTGCTTCTCTTTGTTAATGTATGTTTCATCAACTAGGCCCATTGTTAATGTTTAAGCGTTTCTGCAAACTGGGGTGCTTAATTTTAGTTGATCTGCACAAAAATAGAGATTTGAATGTCTCAAGGCGCCTCCTTGTACTACCACTCTACACTGATGTTCATCACTGGCAGAAGGTGTATCTGGGAGACATGGGATGATTTCCAGTATGAGGCGTATCGTATGAGGCGTCGCAGGGCCCATCTCTCCCTCGCGGCATGGCATAGTATGATACTATCACAATATTTTCTTCTATTTATTTTGTGTGTTTCATCAACTAGTGCCACTATAATGTAATCACGCTTTTTCATTATCTGTGCAAACAGGGTTATTCAGCTGCATTTTGGTGGTGCTGCATAAACGTGCGTATGGAACCGGCATATATGCAGAGTGCAAGGTGTGCCAAGTAAAAATTACAGACACCAACCATGCTCCATGCACGCATTGGCATCCACCAGCACCAATGGGATGTGTGGTGCTCTCTGTGGACGGATCTTTCTCGGCAGCGAATCCTCTAACCAAATACTAGTAGCTTATATTGGCAGTTTTCTAGGGAGTACTCTTTTTTGAAAGAAGCACCGATCTATTTTTCTTTATTTGTACATTGTGTCACAACTTTGACCCAAAGGTCCAGAGCTATTTTAGGGTGATTGGCGTAGTACTCGGAGTCTGATTGTAAGCATGATTTTCATTAGCTGTCACACTGATTGTAAGCATGAGCAGGTGGAAGATTAGGTTAGTGCGAAGCTTACCTTAAACCCTACCGCTGCCGTTGAAATGAGGCGAGCGTCGAGGGAACCGTGGAGAACGGAGGGGAAGCAACATTGTGCCATCCGGCCTCCTCTTGCGGTGGAAGAACGAATACTCCTATGGCTCTAGCTGGCTCTGCACCCTCACGAATGGCACACCATACTCGATCAATTCGTTATCCTCTAGGTGCTTGACCTTCGACCTGTACGCCCACCACCTCTGCCTGACTGTCGCCTCGGGCGAATCTGTCTTCTCCATCTCCCAGAGGAGATACTCAATGAACTCGGAGGACTATGGTGTGACTGCCACCGAGGAGTACATGTACATCGTCGCCCTCATCGCCGCCGTCTCGCTCTTTTGCATACATTGCCACATGGCCCTCATCGTCCTCGAAATATCCCACTCATTGTCAAACCAAGTAAGGATCTCCTTCAACCTGGCTAACTTTGCCTGGTCGCCGCCGGCGATCTGCCTGATTCGCTGCTGCATCCTCTCCATAGATGTCCTTCTGAATGGTCCGGTGCTAGCTTTGGAAGATGGGAGGAGAGACGGTGGTCTTGCAGTAGAGAAGAGGGAGAGGCGAGATGGTGGTTTTGGAATGGAGATGATGGAGAGGAGAGGTGGTGGTTTTGCAATGGAGAAGAGGGAGAGGCGAGATGGTGGTTTTGGAATGGAGATGATGGAGAGGAGAGGAGGTGGTTTTGCAATGGAGAAGAGGGAGAGGAGCATGCGGCAGCGATTTAGGATTGGACGAGAGGGCCGGCGCGCTGTGACTGGATCAAACTCAAAATCAATTTACCCTTCAATTAAGAAAGAGACCCCACATTAATTAGTCTCCCTTTTATTTTGGGTCATAATTGACCTTGATTTTTGCAAATAAAATATATGTTATACGTTGCAAAAATAATATAATTTGAAAGTACATTCAGATACGAACCAAACGATACAATTTTTGGTGACATGCATTCACATTTTGCTTGTCAAATACAGTACGTGGTCAAACTTTGACCAAAAATTCGCAAAACAAAAAAATACTTCCAAGACCAGCGCTGCTCTTCCGCTCTTCTCCTCTTAAACTACCACCGCTCCTATCATGTTCCAATCTAAATCCAGCGCCGCTCCTCTCCTCTTCCATTTCAAAACAAATGCCCCTCCTCTCTTGTTCCAATCCAAAACCAGCGTCGCTCCTCTCCCATTCTAATCCAAAACCAGCACTGCTCCTCTCCTCTTCCATTCAAAAACCACCGCTGGCGAGTGAAGGTGTTGTGGAGAAGTAGATCGATGGAGGAGTACAACCAATATGTGAGGACCGCAGACGGCGACCCTGTGAAGCTAGCTAGGATGTTCGAGATACAGTCTTGGTTTGATAACAAGGACCAACTAGCGGCGATGGAGACATCCATGGACAAATATCTACAACAGAGCGAAAAGGCGGCGATACTCCCGGAGGGAGTCGCGCGGGAGTACATAGAGCTGCTGCTCTGGAGCCATGGAGCAAACAGATTCACCGAATCCGATCGTGAGGGAGCGGTGGTGGGAGTATCGATCCCAGATGGAGCATCCACCAGAGATTGAAGGATCGAGCATATATAGGGTGCCGTTTGGGAGGGTGTCGTGCCAGAGCGAGCTGGTGGAGTCTTTGTCGACCGAACCCAACTGCAAGAGGAGAAAATCAGTTGGCCCGACGATGCTTCCCCACCATCCTCTCCCTCGCCGTTCACATTGTCTCACGGGGCGGTTGTCTGCCACCGAGGAATAGGAGGGGACTGCCCCCCTATCCCAATAGTCGGGCAGGTTGTGAATTGTCAGGAGGAGCTTAGGGTTGTCAGTATTTGCAGGTTGTGAATTGTGTTTTGTGTTGTGTATTTTAAGAGTACTTTCATATATGAATGTCTTTTGAATTTGAGATTTGCAGTATTGAGCATATGAAGTATTTTATGAATTCCAGAGATCTATTTTTAGCACTTAAAAAATGTAGTTTCATAGGAGTATAAAAGTGCAGACAATGTGATTCTCAGAGAAGAAACTGCAAGTTTCAGTTTCAGATAAGAAACTGCAAGTTCAGTTTCAGATAAGAAACTGCAACTTTCAGAGGCAAAGCATTTATATTAACACGGCCTTTTCAAACAGGGTTAACATCATGTTGGAAGTTTTATTCATGGTCAAAAATGGAACTACCAGGCAGTTAACATCATGTTGATCAACATTCATGCATAGCACATCTTCATATGATGCACAGTCAAAAAGATATGTTGTTTTCAAAATGCCCACACAATGTCGAGTGTGCTAAACACAGAGAAAACGAGGGACGAAGTTTTGGCAAGTGTTGGACGTGGTGTGTGTAGATGACAATGGGGACCCACATGTCACTAAAGGTAGAGGCAAAAAATTTGGAGATATTTTCCCTGCATAGGTGGAATCAAACCCGGGCGGAATAGCTGTCGGGTAGTGTCACTTGGCCACTAGGCTAGTTCAGTAGTTTCGTTAATAATAAGGCACTTCCTCGGGTGGTCGGATCCCCTCCTGCGCCTTTGTGCGCTCGCCGCGACGCCACTGTCTGCCATTGTGAACATGCTGAACAAACGAGAGGAATCTGGAGAGGATTGTACGTGGAGAGGCGGATAGTTGGGACCCACCAGGTCTATGGCCGTACGCAAGCAAGTGCCTCATCGAAAAAATACTTCCTCCTAATGCTATACTGACGTTGGGGCCCACGGGTTTGTCAACATAGTTACATTTTTTTAGGTGCTTCAACGTAGTTACTATAGGAGATAAATTCACAACGAAGTTGGGGAGCTGGCAGGTATCATTTATTATCACTGGGGCAGCAAGTATCAGCTGGGTTTTGGGATGCCCCGTCTAGGCTTTCTTTTTTAACATGCGCAGCCCACGACCTCAGATGGGAGGTCCATAGGCCTGTTTGTATTTTCTTGAGGGCCATCATGTATCGACCGGCCTATGGACCTCCCATCCAAGGTTTTATTTTTCCTAAAACATCGGCAGCCCAATTTATGTATTTTTTTGAAGAAAACACAGAGGTCTGTTCTATTTTTCTACATAAGAATAGGAACGTCTGGTCCAACTTATGTTTCCCTTCTAGCTATATTATATATATTTAAATTATTTTATATGTTATTATATATTATTTTTATTGTCATCATATATTTAACAGATACTTACATATGTAAGAAAACAATATCCCACCCCACATCTTATTACTTATAAAAATAATTTCTTAACAATAAAAATCCTGGATTGTTTTGTCATGAAAGTCCTAGTGATTGTGTACAAAAGCTTGGTAAGATTTAAGGATGAATGTAATAATAAATCAAATATATATATAACAAAATGCTCAGTCCCTGTTTATTTTTTGATAACATTATAATTAGAATCAGCCCAGCAAAATCGTGTATTTCGAGAAAGTGCAAATGGCCTGTAATATTTTAGGAAAAAAATAAATGGGCCGCATGGACGCTACATTATTTGTTCACCCAGCCCAGCTAATGGACTGTAATTCAAAAAAGATCAAATTGACTATAAATTCTACCCCGCAAAAAAAGACTGTAAATTCTGAAAAATGGGTTGAATACGTGCCACATTTTTGGAGGCTGAAATGTGGGCCAATAGGTTGAAGCCAATGCAAGTCGTTGTCAACTTAGTCAACAAATGATTCTGACATCGTTAGCCATTGGATTTAGATCCAACGGCTGGCATCCATCTTCAATCTCTCGTCTTCTTCCTCCGGCGCCGCCGGGACCACCTCCCGCCTCCTGCTGCTAGCAGCTCTACTTAGCACGCTTCGCTGTGAAGCACTACTCCACCGTTGGCCAGGCCATCCCTCCACCCCTCCACACCTCCTGTTCTTCTCCACTGACTGCCGAACCACACCGCACCAGAACCAGTTAACCCTCGTACACCTCTTCGTCTGTGACTCTACTCCCGCGTCTTCCCATCTCCGGCTCGTTGCTGTCCGAGGCCTCACCGTCTTCCACCACCTTGGATGTGCTTGGCGCGGCGTGGTCAACATGGTCAACGAATGACACCATCGGAAGTAGACTGTGTGTGGAGAGGCTGACAGCTGGGTCCACGGCCGCACACAAGGAAATGCCTCCTTATTACGTGCAAAATAATGATTCCTCCATCTGACATCTGGGACCCACCAGAAGGGCCTCTATATTTCGCGAAAAAAACGTGCCCCCCGCTGACAGGTCGGACCCACTAGCTATCTTCACACGCAAGGAAGTGCCTCCTTATTACGCACAAAAAAATTAATACTCCCCCTACCAGCTGGAACCCAGCATAGTGGGAGGCTGACTTGTGGGCCTACCAAGTTGACGGGGACAGAGGGCTTTGTCAACTTAGTCAATATGAACGATTCTAGCTCTAGTTACAGTACGATGTTCATCCAACGGCCGTAGTGCTTCTTCAACCTCTGGTCTTCTTGCTCCAGCCTCCCAAACAAGCGCCGGTCGTCCCGCGTGCTCCTACCTCCCATGGCCGGTTGTGATGCCGTGGAGGCCTCACTGCCCCCTACTACTCCCATCGCTGGCCAGGCTATCCCTCTACTCACCCACACCCCCTGTTATTCTGCGGCGATGGCAGCCTCACATCGCAGCCGAACTAGTGAACCCTCGTACTCCTCTTCGTGTGGGCTTCCACTGCCGCGTCTTCCCGGGCTCCACGTCGTCCCCTTCCTAGGCCTCGCCGTTGTCCACCGCCCTGGTGCTCTCGGCGCGACGTGGTCAACGTGGTTAAGGAACAACTTCCATCGGAAGAGTACTATACATGGAGAGGCTGACAGCTGGGTCCACAGCGGTCGCAAGGAAGTGCCTCCTTATTAAGCGCAAAATAATTATTCCTCCACCTGATAGCAGGGACCCACCGGACAGGCCACTGTATTTCGTGAAAAAAAATGTTTTGCCCCTGACTGCTGGGACCCACCAGCTCATCTTTGCATGCAAGGAAGTGCGTCCGGGCAAAAAAAATGATTCGCCCCCTGACTACTGGGACCCACCATCTACATCTTTGCATGCAAGGAAGTGTGTGACAGTCGGGACCCACTGGTCGAAGCGTACGTAACATTGTCATTCTGGTCGCGAACGTGTATGTACGTACTGCTCGATGTAGAGGCACGCACGTGTCGTAGTAGAGGATCACATGTAGCATGTACACGTATGTACATCGGCCAGTGTGCAAGAAAGAAAATACGGCCACATACGTACATACGGGCGGGGTCTTGAACACCTACTCGTGCATACGTACGGCCAGGGCTCGTGTATATGGCTGCGTCGGACTGGAGAAACAACGTCGTCGTCGTGTTCATGGGGAGCCAACCGGCTGGGTCAGACGGAATGCGTCGTCGTGTTCATCGGGGGGGCTTGGACGGAATAGCCGATGGAAACGAGGCCTAGCATGCCGCGGAATGGAGGAAACGGGCTTGTGTTCGACCGGACACGTTCGAAACGGGATCCTGTTCATCAGGAGGGGTCTGCCGTACCGCAAAACGGAGGAAATAGACTTGTATTGGACCTCCTACGGTCGAAACGGGGTCCTGTTAATCGGGAGAGGTGTGGCGTACCGCAAAACGGAGGAAACACACTTGTGTTGGAGCACTATGGTCGAAATGGGGGTCTTGTTCATCGGGAGGGGTGTGGCGTACCGCAAAACAGGACTCCATGGATACTATTCATCTCCACCGTCGACCTCCTCCAGCCTCCACGGGCTACTGTTCATCCACTGTCAACCTCCTCTAGCCTCCACCTGCGACTGTTCATCCATGGGATCCTGTTCATCCAGCCTCCACCACGCGCTACTCCACCGGCTACTGATCAACCAGCCCTCTCCACGGGCTCCTATTCAACCACCCCTCCACGGGCTACTGTTCATCCACCCCTCCACCATCTACTGTTCATCCAGCCCTCCACGGGGTCCTCCTGTTCATCCAGCCCTCCATGGGGTCCTGTTCATCCAGCCCCAACCGGCTCGATCGATCGGGGTCCTGCTCATCCAGAGGCAACACCACGGGGTCCTGTTCATCCAACCCCACCAGGAACTGTTCATCCAAACCCCGCAGCAACGCTCACTGTTCATCAAGGGAAGGAGGCGGCTGCATGATGATACCAGGTTTTGTCACAATTATCGTCATAGAAGTGTCATAAGTATGACAGAAAAAAAATTGTTCGGCCCAAAATGTCACGGATGTGTCTTTTTTTTGTAGTGTTACTTGTCTAATTTGTTTGACTTCACACTATGAAGACTATTATCTGTTTAGCTTCGTACTATCTACCTTTCTAATCCTGTCTACCTAGTTGCTATTAGTCTTCATGCTTTCATTATATTGTATGTTAGACTTATGCTTACCTAGTGTAGTTTTCATTCCGCTGCTTACTAATTAGGCTCAGTCACTTGTTTTTCTTCAAAGCCACCGTGTTTTGTAGACTTGCGTAAAAATCGCCTATTCACCCCCCCCCCTCTAGTCGATAACTAGCACTTTCAATTGGTATCAAAGCAAGGTACTCCCTTGTTCTATGTGATTCGCTTTAACCACCTGGAGTTTTAGCTATGTCGACTGCAGGGATACTCAAGGTCTCCGTTGCATGCCCTGTCTCCGATGGCACTGACTACCCCTACTGGAAGAACAAGATGCACATGCATCTTGAAGCCATTGATGTTGATCTCTGGTATGTCGTCAAGACTGGCGTTCCCAAAGTCGGTGAAGGCGTCACTGCTGCTGATGTCAAGAGATTTGCTCAATTGGACTCAACCGCCAAGAACATCATCTGTGGTCATTTGACCAAAGGGCAATATGGTCGTGTGAGTGCACTGGAAACTGCAAAGCTGGTCTGGGACTGGCTGTCCAAGGTCAATGAAGGCCTCTCAGCTCAGAGAGACTCAAGAATTGATGTTCTTCGCAATCTGTTCAACCACTTCAAGAGAAACGACAATGAAAATGTCTAGCTCACGTTCGATCGCTTGACTAACATCACCAACGGGTTGCGTGCTCTCGGCACCACTGAGATCACCAAGCATGAGATTGTGAAGAAGATTCTGAGATCACTTGATAGCTCGTTGGACACCTTAGCCCTGATGATTCAAGAACGTCCTGACTTCAAAGATCTCGATCCATCTGACATACTCGAGAGACTCAATACACATGAGTTCCAGCTATCTGAGAAGCGTGATATCTATGGTCCCAACTATGGCCGAACCCGTGCTTTGAAGGCAAAGGTTGTTTCCTCATCTGAAGAAGAATTTGACTGTAGCTCTGGTGATCCTAAAGAGCTTGGCAAAGAGCTTGCAATGCTGGTGAGAAAGTTCCAAAAGTTCTCCAAGAAGAATCAATTCAGCAAGTCTTCAAGATCTAGCTCCAAGAACGACAAGGCTTCATCACGTGACTACAAGAGGAGAACTTGCCACAAATGCAAGAAGACTGGCCACTACATCTTTGAGTGTCCTCAGTGGGATAAGGAATCAAAGAAGAAGAAGAAGAGCAAGGAATATGATTCTGATGATAATAAGAAGAAGAAATCTTCAAAATCTTCCTCAAAGTCTTCATCTCACAAGAAGACCTCATCAAGCAAGGCTCATGCATTTATTGGCAAGGAAATGGATTCAGAGGAGTCTACTTCTGAGGAGGCAGAGGTGGAGTCTCAGGAGGAGTCTGGTTTAGGCGTGGCAACCCTGGCTCTGGCATCAGCGTTCGTCGCCAAGTCCATCTTCAACACTGAAGACAATGGTTGCAGCGTTGAAGCCAAAGTTGATGATGATGACGACGACTCTGCTCCTACCTACTGCTTCATGGCATGTGGTGCCAAGGTAACTTCACACGATGCCTAATTTCAAACCTCTAGTGAAGATGACTCTGAATGTGAATCCAAACCTAGCTATAAGACACTTGCTAAAATTGTAACTGAGTAACAAACTGCTATGGAACATATTCAAAAGCTGCTAGACAAAAGTGATGACATGTTGGACGCAGAAATGAATCAAACTCAATCCTTAATCGAAGATATTAAAAGTCTTTGCATTAAGTACGTAGATCTTGAAAGTCGTCATGAAACTCTCTCAGCCTCTCATGAGAAGCTTTCCTACAATTATCTTCAAAGGAAGCATGATCTAGAGAAACTGAGAGCATCTCATGAAGATCTTCAAAAGGAGAACGATTCACTACTCGCCCAACAGATCAGTACCGCTCCGGTAGAACTTGTTCCACCATGCTTGAAGTGTCTTGAGCGTGATAATGTTGTCTCTGTTGCTGAATGTTCTACTGCCTCTGATGTTGCAATATCTTCAACTACTGATGTGGGAACTAACCCCTCTACTGAGGATGCCACTACTATTGCTGATGAGAATGCTAGGTTGAAGACGTTGCTTGAGACTGGCATGTACAAAATCCTCAAAGGGCATCAAACTCTGTGCGATGTCCTCAAGAAACAGATTCTGAACCGAAACCATAGGAAAAAGGGTGTTGGGTTCGAGAGGAAGATGAACGTCGATGGTTCATATTGGACGCCTGAGCAGTACCCCAAAACCACCTGGGTAGCTGCTAAGGATCCTTCAGTGGACCCATCCACTCTATCCAGCTTCACTTGTGCTAATCCAATTGTCATTGATGAATCCTTTGATGCAAATTGTAAATTGTTTAAGAATCAGAATGGTGAAGTGTTTGCCAGGTACATTGGTACTAACTGTAGGAATGGGTCACCCCAGAAGAAGATCTGGATGCCCAAAAGCTATCTTGAGAAGCTTCTTATGAATGTCATCATGACACCACCTGGGAAGAAGACAAACCCTCGACCAAAGGAGTCATATGGTCCAAAGGCTTCATACAGACAGAGGACCACTAATGGTCACCCTAACATCGATGTTTTGCACGAGAATTGCTATGAGACTCATGAATATGAGTGTGTTTCATCCAACCGCTATGTTCACAAAACTAAGAACTTTTTTGCATATTCTTATAGGTATTATTCTCCTCCTGCGAAGCTATTTACTAGTGCTCCCAAGCCAAAGTTCTCAGATGTTGCACTTAGACTCATTGCTTCTATGCCACCACTAAAGATGTGGGTGGTTAAGAAGAATTAACTTGTTTTGCAGGGAAAGGTCTCTAGCAGGAAAGCAAAATCTTCTGACAATAATGCTGGAGACCTAAAACATCTTGTGGGACGCAAGATAAAATGCTCAAATGGTCTTATCATGTATTTCATCCCAGGGTTCCTTGACGAGCATCCTATCATGCCTAACCAGGATTTAAACTTTGATAATATGCTTGTTCGCTACATGTTTCTGCTTAACAATACTCTTGGTGAAGTCTATCCTGCTAAATGCACTGTAGGGTACAACTCCGAAAGCCACTGAATGGATCATGGATAGCGGCTGCACCAACCACATGACTGGTGATTGAAGTCTTCTAATGGATTCAACCCTACGTCCTTCTACTAAGAGCCACATCACATTCGCTAACACTGGTAAAAGTAAGGTATTGGGTCTTGGTAGAGCTTCTATCTCAAAGGATCAGCACATGGATAAAGTGATGCTTGTTGAATCCCTTGGTTACAACTTAATGTCTGTGTCAATGCTCTGTGATCTGAACATGATCGTGATATTTGGAAAATATCATTGTCTTGTACTAATGGAATCTGACAAATCTCTTGTCTTCGAAGGCTATTGAAGAGGCGATCTGTATATGGTTGATTTCTTAGAAGGACCACAACTTGTCGTATGTCTTCTAGAAAAGGCTTCAGAATGCTGGCTATGGCATCGACGGCTAGGACATGAGGGCATGAGGAACCTGTACACTCTCGCGAAGAAGAAGCACATCATTGGCATCGAGGGTGTCAAGTTCAAGAAGGATCATCTATGTGGTGCCTGTGAAGCTGGAAAGATGACAAGAGCCAAGCATCCCTCAAAGACAATCATGACTACCTCACGCCCCTTTGAGCTGCTTCACATGGATCTATTTGCCCCTACTCACTACTCTACTATCACTAGTGCTACACATCTCTATGGCTTCGTTATTGTTGATGATTACTCAACATACACCTGGGTGCACATAATTCTCTATAAGACTGAAGTGCAGGATGTCTTCAGACGCTTCGCAAACCGGGCCATGATGAATTATGGTATCAAGATCAAGCACATCCAGAGTGACAATGGCACTGAGTTCAAGAATGCTGGCATTGACATTTATCTTAATACTTTGGGCACCACACGCGAGTTCTCTGCTCCTTACACACCTCAGTAGAATGGCATCATGGAGTGCAAGAACAGAACACTCATTTAGATGGCACGAACGATGCTCGATGAGTACAAGACTCCAAGAAAATTCTGGCCTGAAGCTATTGATACTGCATGCCACATCATCAACAGAGTATATCTTCACAAGTTCTTCAAGAAGCCAAATGTCAATTACTTCAAGGTCTTTGGTGCTAGGTGCTGGATCAAAGATCCACATCACACATCTAAATTTGCACCGAAAGCACATGAAGGTTTTATGCTTGGTTACGGAAAGGACTCGCACACCTACAGAGTCTTCAACCTCTTTCACTGTAAAGTGGTTGAAACTGTGGATGTGTGGTTCGATGAGACTAACGGCTCGCAAAGAGAGCACCTGCCAAATGTGCTTGATGAAGCTACACCAGGTGAAGCTATCAAGTTAATGGGTACTGGAGAAATCATACCCACGGAGGAACTGGTTGAGGATGAGATCATCATTTCTGCACCTAATCAACCTGAAGACAATTATCAGTCCAAAGCCAATGCTGATGACGAAGACAATAGTCAGTCAGATCAAAATCTTCGTCCAGCTCATCCTCGGGTTGCAAATGAAGCCCAAATTGAGAAGATCATTGATGGAATCAACACTCCTAGCCCTCTCGCTCGATCAAGAGCTACACAACTAGCAA
This sequence comes from Triticum aestivum, assembly GCF_018294505.1. Taxonomy (NCBI): domain Eukaryota; kingdom Viridiplantae; phylum Streptophyta; class Magnoliopsida; order Poales; family Poaceae; genus Triticum; species Triticum aestivum. The sequence continues at coordinate 569,939,214 of NC_057810.1, forward strand.
ACTTCTATGGTCACTTTGCTTTTGTCTCTATATCTGAACCCAAGAAAGTCCAAGAAGCCTTCATGGAACCTGAATGGATTCAAGCTATGCAAGATGAGATTCAACAATTTGAGCTGAATAATGTCTGGGAGCTTGTCAAACGTCCTGATCCTCGCAAGCACAATGTCATTGGCACGAAATGGATCTATCTCAACAAACAAGATGAACTTGGACAAGTTGTCAGAAACAAAGCTCGCCTCGTTACTCAAGGTTACACACAAGTGGAAGGAATAGACTTCGATGAAACCTTTGCTCATGTGTCTCGGCTTGAAGCCATTCGCATACCGCTGGCTTATGCAAACCATCACAACATTCTTCTATACCAAATGGATGTGAAGAGTGCATTTCTCAACGGCAAAATTGAAGAAGAAGTGTATGTCGCTCAACCGCCTGGTTTTGAAGATCCCAAGCATCCTGATATGGTGTACAAGCTCAACAAGGCATTATATGGCCTCAAACAAGCACCTCGCGCTTGGTATGACACATTGAAGGAATTCCTGAAGAGCAAAGGCTTCAAACCTGGTTCACTAGATCCCACTCTCTTGACAAAGACATATGATGGTGAACTATTTGTGTGCCAAATATATGTGGATGACATTATCTTCGGATGCACTGATAAGAGATACAGTGACGAGTTTGGATACATGATGCAAGAGCAATATCAGATGTCCATGATGGGGGAGCTGAAATTCTTCCTTGGTCTTCAAATCCATCAACAGCGCAAAGGCATCTTCATATCGCAAGAAAAATACCTCAAGGATTGCCTAAAAAAGTTTGGAATGCAAGACTGCAAAGGGTACACGACGCCAATGCCAACCAAAAGTCATCTCGGCCCTAACGACAATGGTAAAGAGTTTGATCAAAAGGTATACCACTCCATGATTGGTTCTTTGCTCTATTTATGTGCATCTAGGCCTGATATTATGCTTAGCATTTGCATGTGTGCCCGATTCCAACCGGCACCAAAGGAGTCGCATCACCTAGCGGTGAAGCGAATACTTAGATATTTGGCTCACACCCCAACACTAGGATTATGGTATCCGAAGGGCTCAACATTTGATCTAGTTGGATATTCTGATGCTGATTATGCTGGTGACAAGGTTGATCGCAAGTCCACTTCAGGAACATTTTCTTGGACGATCTCTTATCTGTTGGTCTTCAAAGAAGCAGAACTGTGCATCACTCTCCACTGCTGAATCTGAATACATTGCTGCTGGATCGTGATGTGCTCAGCTTCTCTAAGAAAACTCTCAAGGACTATGGCATCAACACGAAGACTGTGCCACTTCTGCAACAATGAAAGCGCCATCAAGCTTCCCAAGAATCTAGTTCAGCACTTGAAGACAAAGCACATCGAGATTCGTTATCACTTTCTTAGAGATCATGTCAACAAGGAAGACATTGATATCATTCACGTCAACACTGAAGAGAAACTGGCTGATATCTTCACTAAGCCCTTGGATGAGAAGAGGTTTTGCAAGCTGCGATGTGAGCTAAATATCTTGGAATCCTCAAATGTCCAGTGAATGGACACACATCCTAACGCTTATGCATGTTGATGACTTAGATGTGCAACACACGAAGTAACCTATGTCTTCAATAAATGAAGACTTACCCTCTGAGTGTGAATACATTAACATGGAATTTGACTTCAGAGTGCCACGATAATTGTGCGCCGTGTCTGGGTCTAATATTTCCTATACGGTGGGTAACGCCACCACCAAAACTTTTCAAAGATTTTCATTTGGCGTCATAACTACAATATCTTTGCATTTGGATTATCTTCACAATGTTGATTTGTCTTCAGTAATGATTATATCTGCATATGTGTTCTGTCCTCTAGAGCATTCACTTATAGCTATGTCTTCATGTTGCTACTTTCTGACCTAAGTGAATGTGATCGGACCCTAATCCCTTCTGTGCTACTCCCTCAAATTCTTTTTGTCCAAGACATGTGCATTCTGTTGACACTTGTCGAATATCTTCTCTGCGTCCTTGTCAGTAGAAGATACAGAGACACACATTTACAAACTGATTTTAATGTTATATCATTTTGCCTAAAAACTGGAGAAGCTGGAACGACCAGCCGACAATCCAGGCGTGCATGGGAACATAGATCAACTCCTGACAAGTTGCATGCACGCCACATGTTCCTCAGATGTGAACCGCCAGGGGCACCTGCGTAATAGCGCTTGTAACGCCCCGAGACCGACGCTCCAGAAGACTTCCAGTTATTTCGAGTTTCGCCGTGTGTTTCTTTTGTGCTTGCTCTTTTATTTTGTGTTTCTTTTGTGCTTGCTCTTTTATTATTGCATTGCATCATGTCATCATGCCATCATGTCATTAATTTTATAACTCCTTTAAATAAATTGTATGGATTGTTTGATCCATTTAAATTGAGGGATATTCACAATGGTGACTTCTCTTTATAACATACCCTCCCGATATTTAGGGAGATATTATAAAATATTCCATTATTTTGGAATCACCCATAAACACACTTGCAAAATAATTTCGTTCCTTTTCTGCTTCAAGTTTGGTCTCCAACCTTGCCCATAATTTCTTTCATCATTTTCCGGAGCTCCACCAAAAATCTGAACATTTTTGGACCTTCCTTTTATCAAGTCCTAGTTCAAACCCATTTGAATTAAATTCAAATGAGTTTGAATTTACATCTTTCAACCGTGGCCTTTCTATTTTTCTTGGAACGAGCATATTTTTGTGAGTCCGGGAAAATTATCCCCTTGCGCATTTTCTTTCCCTAACCCCCCTCTTCATTTTCCTTCTCTCTAATGTTTTCTGTTAGAAATTAAGAGAGAGAGAGAGAGAGAGAGGTAAGCCCAGCCAGGCCTTTGGCCATTTCCTCTCCACCTGGGCCGACCCAACCGGCCTCTCAGGCTCAGCCGCCCCCACCAGGTCTAACCCTAGCCCAGTCCCCATGCATCTCATCTCTCCCTTCGTTCTCCCCCTGCGCCGCAGCGCACCCGCAACGCTCGATCCCCCCACCTCCTCGCTCGATCTCCATCTCCCTCGCAGCCTCTCTCTCCCGACCTCATCGGGGTGGCCAACTCCGGCGACCCTCAGGCCATGGCGCCGCCTTGCTGCTCCCTCCAGCGCCCAAGCCTCCTCCTCTGCTTCGCCCCCTCATCTACTCCCTCAGCCATGGCGCTTCGCCGTCCCTCGTCTCGCCCATGCCGACGACCAGCAGTAGGTCGCCGCTCTGCGCCATCCGGTAGCGCCTGCAGCTCGCGTCTCCACCCCTCCTCGTTGCCCCGTTGTGCTCCGGAGGTCAGGGACGCCATGGACGAGCCTCGCGGCCATGCCCCTGTCGTCCCCGTGCCCCTGCGCCACCAGGACCTCTGCCGTTCGCCTCCTGCAGCCCGAGCACCTCGACTCAACGCCACCTCGCCATGGATGCCGCCATGGACGCCGAGCTCGTCCCCGCCACGCCAAGCCCCTCTCCAGCGATCGCCGCTGCCTCCGTCGTTCCCCTGGCCAAGCTGCTGCCATGTTCCTGCGCCGCCCTCTTGCCGTTCTTTGTCGTCGCCGGACCCGCGCCGTCCTCTGCTTCCTCTATGGTGACCAGGAGCCACCTCGCCCGCGCATCTCCTCCACCATCAGCTTGCAATGCCCAAGCGGAGCTGAGCTCCTCCCGGTCCCCATGGTGCTGCGACCCCATCACTATTCCTGCTGGCCATCGCCGAGTTTCCCCAGGACCCGTGGAGTCATGCACGGGAAAACCAAGTCTGAAGATTCCGTGGACGTGTGCCTAGTGTCACCTGGATCGTCAAGTACTGTCTCCGTGGATTATTCAAGTACCACAACTACCGCCGCCGTTGATTCGACAAGACAACATGTACAACTACTTCCCCTACGTCGCCGAGAACGACTACTTCCACGACGTCCGTGAACCACTACCGTCGACCCTCGAAGACCCCGTGGACCCCGAACATCCACGGGACATGAACAACTACTTCCACTACGAGATGTACCACTATCGTCGCCACGTGAACAACTACTTCCCCCGACGACCCGTGAACGTCTACTTCCACTACCGTCGTGAGAACGTCTACTTCCTCTACATTGCACCGAACCCAAACCGCCCGGAAACGCTCGCTTCAAAGGTATAACCCCGAGACGATCAACCGCGGACCGAATGCTTGTGTGTTGTAAGAGATGTACCATATGTTTGCACCGTGATCGAATCATCCTTGCGATGCCCCTCTTTTGCCATGCCACCGTCCCGTGGGAACCCGAAATCCGGGATCACCCCACCATCTTGCATGACCCGCTCACGTCACACTTCCTTTTGCACCGGTATCTCCATGAGCTACCGGAACCGATATGTTGCCGTGGCATCATTTTCGGTTATGTTGTCGTGGCATCATTTTCGGATATGTTGCCGTGGCACCATTTCTGTTTCGCCGCCGTGGCACCCTTTTCATTCCGCCATGGTGACCAAATGCCTCGTATCATGCTCATGTTAACGTTTTCTTAAAATTGCATAAACTTGCACATGTCATCCGCATCATGATAACAACATTAAAATGCTTAAAATTCTTGTTTGCGTTAAATTGCTAACTGTCATATGGGGATTTTCCGGAATTGTTGTTTGTGTTTCCGGCCTCATTTAAACTTGCCTAAATAGGTAGTTTAATTATGTTTCACCTCTTGCCATGTTTGACAACATTTAATATTGTTGGTTAGCATAAACGAGAGCGAACTAAATGATTGAATGTGGTGTTTCGTCAATATGCAACTCTTTGCATATTGAGCTCCACTTAATTTGTAGTATTGTTTGTTGCACCTTGCCATGCCATGCCTCTTTAAACCGGACATGCATCATATTTGGTTGTGCATCATGCCATGATTATGTGATGGTTGTTTACCATGTTGTTTGCTTCTTTTCGGTTTGCTTCTCTCGTTAGCTTCGGTTTCGTTCCGGAGTTGTGAGGATTCGTTCGACTACGTCCGTTTGTCTTCTTCATGGACTTGTTCTTCTTCCTTGCGGGATCTCAGGCAAGATGACCATTACCCTCGATATCACTTCTATCTTTGCTTGCTAGTTGCTTCGTTCTATCGCTATGCTGCGCTACCTATCACTTGTTTACCATGCCTCCCATATTGCCATGTCAGCCTATAACTTTTTCACCCTTCCTAGCAAACCATTGCTTGGCTATGTTACCGCTTTGCTCAGCCCCTCTTATAGCATTGTTAGTTGTAGGTGAAGTTGAAGATTGCTTCATGATGGACAGGATTATTTCGGGATATCACAATATCTCTTAATTAATTAATGCATCTATATACTTGGTAAAGGGTGGAAGACTCGGCCTTATGCCTAGTGTTTTGTTCCACTCTTGCCGCCCTAGTTTCCGTCATACCGGTGTTATGTTCCCGGATTTTGCGTTCCTTACGCGGTTGGGTGATTTATGGGACCCCCTTGACAGTTCGCTTTGAATAAAACTCCTCCAGCAAGGCCCAACCTTGGTTTTAC
>NC_057810.1:569945117-569967168 GCF_018294505.1 Triticum aestivum
CTCCTTTGAGTGTTGGCCCGAACTGAGCTGCCTGCGGGGCCACCTCGGGGAAACTTGAGGGCTGGTTTTACTCGTAGCTAGTCTCATCCGGTGTTGCCCTGAGAACGAGATATGTGCAGCTCCTATCGGGATTTGTCGGCACATCGGGCGACTTTGCTGGTCTTGCTTTACCATTGTCGAAATGTCTTGCGAACCGGGATTCCGAGTTTGATCGGGTCTTCCCGGGAGAAGGTATATCCTTCGTTGACCGTGAGAGCTTGTGATGGGCTAAGTTGGGACACCCCTACAGGGTATAATCTTTCGAAAGCCGTGCCTGCAGTTATAGGCAGATGGGAATTTGTTAATGTCCGGTTGTAGAGAACTTGATACTTGACCTCTTTAAAATGCATCAACCGTGTGTGTAGCCATGATGGTCTCTTTTCGGCGGAGTCCGGGAAGTGAACACGGTTTTGGGTTATGTTTGACGTAAGTAGGAGTTCAGGATCACTTCATGATCATTGCTAGCTTCACGACCGTTCCATTTGCTCTCTTCTCGCTCTTATTTGCATATGTTAGCCACCATATCATGCTTATTCGCTGCTGCAACCTCACCACTTCACCCCTTCCTTTCCCATAAGCTTAAATAGTCTTGATCTCGCGGGTTTTGAGATTGCTGAGTCCTCGTGACTCACTAGATACTATCACAACAGTTGCAGGTGCCGATGATACCAGTACAGGGGATGCAACCGAGCTCAGATGGGAGCTCAACGAAGACCTTGGTTGTTGCTATGTATCGTTTCATGTTAATCAGTAGTGGAGCCCAGTTGGGACGATCGGGGATCTAGCAGTTGGGTTATCTTCTTTTCTTTTGGCTTCGTCCGTAGTCGGACTTATGTGTGTACTCTGAATGATGTATGATTTATTATATGTTCATTGTGTGAAGTGGCAATTGTAAGCCAACTCTTTATCCCATTCTTGTTCATTACATGGGATTGTGTGAAGATGACCCTTCTTGCGACAAAACCACCATGCGGTTATGTCTCTAAGTCGTGCTTCGACACGTGGGAAATATAGCCGCATCGTGGGTGTTACAGTGCTGCACCACCCTCCTCCTTCTTATAAATACACACCCCTCACGGTCAAAATTCCTTCTTCCACCTTGCCACCTCGCTCAAACCCTAGCGCCTCCGCTAGCTCGCGTTGACGCCGGAGATGAAGCGCTTAGATGTCGCGATTTCTTCGACGTCGTCCTCACGCTAGCCGCGGACCTCTTCCTCTCTGCTGCCGCCAAGTTAGGGCACGGGAGATTGGACTGCTCGGCCCCCCGTCTACTTCGTCTAGCAGTTCATCTGTGGTAATTAAAACCTACTTTTTATAGTCTTTTCGATCTATCAAATCCATCCACTTCAACCAAAAGTGGTTTATACACTTCCAAATCTGGATTTGTCTCTTTCTGAATCTCATATATTGCAAAGTATGTTCACTTATGCTTCAAAACTAGTTAGATTCCTCACTTGTACCTATTCGCGGATTCATACAAATCTGGAACCAACTTCCTTCAATAAGTGAATGTCTTCGCACTGTGAGGTCAATGTCTTCTCAACTGATTTATCTTCAAAATCTTCTGAGAATGCATATGACCTCTTCCCCTTCCCTTGCATCTCTAATGTTGTCACAGGTACATGTCCGTGGGAGAATCCCTTGGTTCTCATAGTTGCATTCATTTGCAGAATTCTTACAGCGTCACATCGAATCTCCTGAAGCCAGTTCTTGCCTGACCAGCAAACGGAAGCCTTTCACTGTTTTGAAGCCAATCAGTCTGAACCTTATGGCTTCAGAGAAGTCTGCAAGGAAAGGAGGCAGGCAACGGCATGGCAACACTACACTTGATTTGCCTGAAGATCTGTATGAGCTCTACAAGTCTAACCCACAGGAGAGCTACACCCAGCGCAAGAACCGGATCTAGTGGATCCGAAGATATTGGGCAGAGCAATGGTTCAAGTACAGGTTTGTAACTACTGAATATGCTGAAAAGAATGCCATCAAGCGCCCGTGGGGTGACTGTTTGTACCGTGGTTTGGTACCAAAGAATAAGGCTGAAGCTATTGAACAAGGGTTATATCCCTGTATGGCCAGAGGACCACAGCCTGATAATGCCGATCCATCTTCTCTCTTATGGTGTCGTGAAGACAATCTTTTCAAGCGCAACTTCCAATTTGCAAAAGATTATGCAGCTAAGAACCAAAAGGAGTTTGTCCTCAACCTCAACCCTGGCCACTCCACTCCGAGACCAGATGGAACTCGTGAAGCCAATGAGAACAGGATTGGCCCCTTCGCCAACTTCGATGGGCTTCTGTCTCATATTGCTGCCCAGAGAGCTGTTGTGGAGCAATCTGCTGAAGAAGCAGATTCTGATGATGCTCCATCACCACCAAAGCATAAGAAGAAGAAGAAGAAGAAGAAGAAGAAGAAGAAGAAGAAGAAGAAGAAGAAGAATAAGAAGAAGAAGAAGAAGAAGAAGAAGAAGAAGAAGGCAAAAGCTTCAAAGCCTTCTACCTCTGCTGCTCCAAAAGCTTCAACCAAGAAGTCACTAACAACTGCATCGCCAGAATCCAGTGTGTAGTTTGAAGATTTATCTCGCGTGTCCAAGAGGACCAAGAGGCAATTTCCCAAGAAGGCTACTGGGCAACCCCTCACCCCTGCTTCCATTCTGCGCAACGAGGATGACACCATTGATCTTTCCAGCGATGAAGATCTTGGTGATGAAGCATTTGAGATGCTGATCAAGAGTAAGCAAGAGGCAGAGATCTTCAGTGATCTGCCCCTCTTTGATGTTGACATCTTGAACAATTTCATTGATGAGCAGTTTGACGACCAGAACATCAGCATTGACAGTCCGCAGCTACTAGTGGGCATTAGCGTCACATTCCACTCTGCAATTGCTAATGAGCTGGCCCTGGCACAGAAACTCATCGAGCTCAAGAACAAAATTGACTATGAGAAGGCCCACTTCAAGAAGAACGTGCACAAGCTCAGTGTGGCAAATGTGCAAATCTTCAAGAAGATGTTGCATGACCTCAAAACTGAATTTTGTAAGAAGCATGAAGAAGCCAAAGGCTCTCGAGAACGCATGAAGTCTTATGCTCAGAAATGTGTGCAAGCGCACAATGAAGCTGAAAATAGGAAAGCTCTTGGGTGTCGTGGCATTGATCCCAGAATGGCTGCTAAGAAGAGCAAGAAGCATGCTGAAGCTAATCCTAACACTGCAAGGCAGGGACAACCCAGCATTGTCTTCCCTACCAGCATGATTGGCTCGGAGCTAAAGGTCCCCTTAGCTACTTCTGAGCTCAAAAAGACTAGGCAAGCTAAGCAGAAGCGAGGAAGAGGAAGCACAAGGATACATCTGATGATGCCCCCTCCAAGAAAAAGCTGAAGACTAAGGGCTCTAAGTCTTCAAGGAAAGATCATGCTGCTGCCTCTGAGCCCCTTGTTGTTGAACCCATCTATGTTGTATATCCTGCCTCTGCTAATCGCGAGCGCGGTCTCGTTGTTCATGAGCCTGCTCCCACAGAGGCTCCAGAATCTGATGAAGTTCCAGCTGTTGACCTCAATGCAACTGAAGACATTAGTCATGAAGACAATGTAGTTGATGATGAAGTCCTTCCTCAGCTCGAGCGCCAGTTGGTATCATCGCCTACTCCAACGAGCAGTGAATATATTAGAATTGGTCGTCCATTGACGCCAATCGCTCAAGATGACTCCTAGGCTGAGCGCCAACAAGAAGATACCCATGTTCAAGATGAGACACCCCATACTCCACCAGCTCAAGTTACCTATCTGGTACTTGATGATGACAGTTAAATGGAGACCACTCCATCTACAAAGGTGTCGCCAGCGTTTTGCAGGCTTCGCAAAGGTCTCAAGCCATCCGTCTCCATGTCCACCATTCCAGAAGAAGATTCACAACAATCCAGCTCAGTGGCACATCAAGTATTCCCTGAAGAGAATCCTTCTGCGACTGATCAAGCATCTGAAGCTAATGCTGCTGAAGACATTCCGGTTGCAATCAGCCGATGAAGAAAGAAGAGAACAAGAAAGAGAAGCCACACCCCCTGTTGTTGATCAAGTCATTCTTAAAGAGAATGTGATCGTGTTTGACCCTCCGATCATTGACCAAATGGATGTTGAAAACAACGAGGCTGCCACCAACACTGCTATTGAAGCCAATGACCCTGTCATGGTTAAAGACAATGTGGAGACTGAAGCCAATGTGAATGTTGAAGCTACTGTGACACCAGTCATCACTGATGGTGTTGTTCCTCCACCATGGCCTCGCACAATGGAATTGGCTTTCAATCATGACGATCATCTAGTCACTGTTCGCTGGCCAATTGTGATTCCTCCTACCGCTCCAGGACCACAATATGACTATCATGTGGAGTGAAGGCCTCAAGTCCAGAAGCCAAAGCCGCGTCTGCCAAGGCTTCCTAGCGCTATAACTACCCAAGGCTCATTCAGTGTGCTCAGTATCAGAGAAGACAATACATTCTTTGATAGTGCCAAGAACCCTTACAAGAAGCAAAGAATCTCATCTGACAGATTTTGGAGCCACCAACAGCGAAGCTATTGCATTCTGTACAATCAAGACAGGATTTTTCCGCACAGGCGTCTGGATTGTGATGCTATGGCTAGGCTGCCATTTCTAGAAGAAGCCCTTGACTGCTTTAGGGATGTTGGTCTTCTGGCATTTGTCACTGATAAAGAGCACTGGAATGAAGAGCTCCTCCTATAGTTCTATGCCACCTTACACATTCGAGGCTACAACAGGGATCCGAAGACTTGGATCTTTGAGTGGATGATAGGTGATGTGCATCACGAAGCAAAAGCTCAGGATATCATCGAGCTAACTTCCTTGCCCACTCTAGGTGAGCTTTACGAACCTGGTTGTTTGTTTTATCAGAATGAACTACAGAGCATATTTCAGAAGCCTGAGCCGAACATGAGCCAAATGCTTAGCATGATGAAGCATTTGCCCCAAGACACTAAATATCCAAAGGAATTCTTTGTTAAGGACCTCGAGTATCTGCCACGCATAGTATATCACATTCTGAGGCATACTCTCTGCCCATCAAAGGCCATTCATCTGAAGCCAAACTTGAAGGATCCATGAAGACTTTGGTGTTCTATATCGTCAATGGCATCAGATTCAACACTCGGGATTTCTTCATCAGACAACTTGCTGCTTCCGGGATTGATCTATTTGGTCTGAAGTTCTATGCTCCATGGGTGATGCGCTTGATTAAGCTTCATTCAACTATTGACTATCGGCCATCAGCTCGCAACCACATTGTCTTCTTGCCTGATGTTGATATGTCTGTTGAAGCCATCTACCCTGAGCCTGTAAAGGAACCCCTCCATCTTTAGAATGCTGAGTTCCAGAGCTTCACACAACCCATTGATAGTGTTCATGTGCCCAATGCTGCAACTCATGCATATCCCTTGGCTGGAAACCTGCACCTACCGCATCATGCAAACACTGAAGCCACTGGAAGCACCATTGCACAAAGGCCTCAGAAGTGTCCTCGTGTTCTCAATGACCGTGAGCTTCTGGTGGCTTTACATCAAAAGCAGGACAAACATCATGATTGGCTAAAGCGTCAGATGAAGAGTATCTTGGTGGATGTCAATTGCATTCGCAACTTAGCCACCAAGAACTCGTTTGTTGCTCATGAAGCTTGTCGTTGTTCCTGGAAGAGTCTCACCTTGCTATGCGCTGAAGATGAACTTCGCGCGGATGGCTTCACTGAAAACTTCAAGTTTGACACCAGGCCTCCTCAAAATGCAAGTTGGCATCGCACACCCTCCATTGAAGATTCTGAGTATTCATCCTCGACGGCAACTGTTGTTGCGAGAGTCGTCGATGAAGAAGATGACGCTACTTTGCCTGCTCTCACTGCTCAACATGATGATGATGCATAAGGCCTGTCTGCACCACCTAACTCCACCATCGACCCTGCTGCTCCAACATCGTCTCCAACTGGGAATGAGTAGATACTCTATGTCTTCAAACCTTTTTGGTCATTACTGACAAAAGGGGGAGAAGCATATGAGTTGATAGTCTTCAAGTGGGTCCATATGGGTGGTTGCTTATTTTTTTTGCTGAGTTCTTACAACTCTTGTTCTGAAACATTTGGCTTTTGAGTTGTAACACTTAAATTTGATGGTCGTCTGCTACTTTTGCTGGCACTTTGTGATGCGATGATAAATTCTGCATGAAGTCATTCTGCAGATGTCCATTTTCCATTATGCATATCATTATCTTCATTATCTTCTTATATGCATGATGCATTATCTTCACACTTTGAAGATGGCCTCCACAAAGCAAAACCTGCCATGTGCATTTGCATTCAAAAGCAAACTATTTATATGCACATCTTCAGGGGGAGCCTCGCCATATGTATGAAGACAATACTCACAACACTGAACTTTCACATACTTTTATCCCTGTTGAAAACTTCAACCAGTTTTTCATCAATCCCTAAAAAGGGAGAGATTGTAAGTGCATCTAGTGCCAACCCTAGTTGGTTTTGGAGTGTTGACAACAAACATGGTTGAAGGACTAATGTGTGTGTGAGAATTGCAGATTAACACAGGTAGTGTCCCTCATTGATTCAGTTTAACTACCAGAGATGACCCCTAAAAATGTGAGAAGACATTGAAGACAATGGTGGTTCGTGAGACAGTCACGACGAAGATTATGACGCGTGAAGCTATTCACTTGAAGACTATGGAGTGCGAGGACATAGTTGTTTCGTAGTTTCCTTTTCTTCTTATTGAGTCATAGGAACCACCATACTATTAAGTGTGTCCAAGTGAACAAAATCAGAGTGACTGAAGTGATGCTCAACCAAATCCTATGTCTTCGAGCGAAGACGATGAGAGCAAATCTTATCCAGAGCTGGATGAGTCAGCTTTGCTTGTAGCCCAAGCCAAGCTATCACGTGTGTTTGAAATCTGACCGTTGGACACGTGTCAGTTCCTTAGTGACCTAGGGTCATTTTGGACAAATCAGGTCGGGTTGCCTCCTGGCTATAAATAGCCCACCCCCTACACCATAAATTGGTGGCTTATTAGAGTTAGTGCACGACTTTTGTCGTTTGAGATCAACCCACCTCCGAAGCATTTGAGAGAGAAATCCTTGCGAGGACAAAGCCCAAAACACCCAGAGCCAAAGAGTGTTAGGCATCACTGAAGTCTTTCTGTCCGCTGATCTGAAGACTTATTACACTTGAGGACTGTGAATCCTCCAGCTGGTTAGGCATCGCGTTCTGAGCATCCAAGAGTCATTGTGGATTGCCGGTGAACAAAGTCTATGAAGGTTTGAAAGTCTACCTTGAAGACTTACCAGAGTGATTGGGCGAGGACTGGGTGTCCTTAGCTCAAGGGGAATAAGGTGAAGACACGGTCTTCTGAGTTAAATCTCAGCCTCCCTAACCAGACGTACAGTTGTTACAGCAACTGGAACTGGTCTACCAAATCCTTGTCTTCGTCAAGCTACTGGTTATATCCTATACTCTCCTTACTTTACAGTTGTCTTCGTGAAGTTATTGCTTACTTGTCTAATCTGTTTGACTTCACACTGTGAAGACTATTATCTGTTTAGCTTCGTACTATCTACCTTTCTCATCATGTCTACCTAGTTGCTATTAGTCTTCATGTTTTCATTATGTTGTATGTTAGACTTATGCTTACCTTGTGTAGTTTTCATTCCGCTGCTTACTAATTAGGCTCAGTTACTTGTTTGTCTTCAAAGCCACCGTGTTTTGAAGACTTTCATAAAAATCGCCTATTCACCCCACCCCCCCACCCCTAGTCGGTAACTAGCACTTTCAACTATGCTGCCCCGCATCTCACTCCGCGGCAACATTTTGTGTCCATCATCATCGTCGGCCATCACGTGTCATACAATGTCAATCTTAACCCAGAGCACACCTTCACGAAGTCGCAGTTGCCAACTTCTGTCCGTTCACGAATGCCGGCTCCCACGCCCTTCAGTGCCATGTCTCTGTTTGCCGGGATGTTTCAACCGGGTGTGGTGGTGTGTGTGATTGTGATTTTTTTGCGCTCATAACACCGTTGTTTAATCCAAATAATCCTAGAATTCCTGGGAAATCACTTTGATGTTGCCACTAATAACTAATGAACACGAGAAATCATGAAACCCTTTTGTTTAATGTTTTCCATGGGAAATGGTCATAAACATAGAAGAATATCATCGTTGTAGAAGGAAATACGAAATTTGGTGGAATAGGCAAATCAACAGGAGACGCAGGAAGCAGTCCAAAGCACAAGACAACACATTGTACGAGGGCACCCCGCTCGTACAACCGTTTTTTGGAATAGGCTGCTCCGACGCTTTGTGGTTGTGATTTTATATGTTTACACTTATATTTATGTATGCTAAAATTCTTATTAATCAACATAAGCATGTCAAATACAGAGGTCGGGTCCGGGACAGACACTTGGTGCACCTGGTTAGATGACCGGCTCGCTGCCGATGCATGCGGACACATTAAGATGCATCCGTGGATGTTTAATGTGTTCAATTTGATGCACAACGCCTAAGCATGTCTCCAACACGAACCCTCCAACTGTCTGCATCCGTCCGGACCGCGTGGTCTAGACGGTTTTTCTATCCAATATGATCATGTATCCGTCCGATGGCCGGTCCAGATGTCCTTTTTTCGTAAACCAAAAAAAAACCTGGGGGCTTCGTGGGCGTCCGGACAGCTACCACGCCCGCTTCCGACAACCATGGCCCACACAAAACCTTCTCCTTCACCCGTGCCCTTTCCTACCTAAGGAGGTCAGCGCCGCTCAGGAGCATCATCGTCGTATTCATGTTGGCCAAAGGTTGACACGACCTCTCACTGAAGCCGGCATTGAAGTGGCGCACCGACCGAAAGTGCCGCCCACTCATGTCTTCCCTCCGCATTGAAACGACATTCGTCCGCATACCCTCATTAAACTAGTGCGTCTGCCGAGGAACCTACACTGGCTCACCGAGCGCCATACGTTCGTCCGCATCCGGCCGGCATTAAACACCCCGCCGCTTGGCGCCTAGCATCCGCCTATTATTTAAATGTGGCTAGGCGCTCGGCAATTGCCACAACACACCTTCGCTCTCCGTATCCTCCTTGCACCACACCCGTCATGGCCTTGAGTTCCAAAGCCCTATGGGACGGCCTCTCCGGCGAGCAGAAGAAGGAACTCTCCCGCATTGCAGCCGGCTGGGTGACCCGCCGTGACAGTAGGATACAGGTTGGCTTGTCAGCGAGCTCTCCAGAGGGTAGCAACACGGACAAGCCGACGCAACCGCCCTCGTCGGTCTAGGCCGCCATCACCATTGGCGAGGCATGGGAACACTGCACCGACTTGGTGTTGGAAGAACAAGAGGCCGCGTTCCGGCAGGCGCACGTCGGCCAGAGGTACAACCTCCGCATCCTCGACGAGCACTGGCATGCGAAAGAGCAAATCATCGGCACGTTCATCATGGCAAACATGGACGAGTAGAAGGCGATGCTCCTGTCCTACGCAGCAGCCAGTGAAATCCGCCACGAGCGATCGTGGCACAGGTCCCTGCAGGCGGAGAAAGAAGCCATGTTCATGAAGATTGACGCGGCGGCGGAGGGATTTGATTGGAGCACACTGATGTCATCGCTAGCTCTGCGTCGGCCGCACCCCGCCGCCATGACGATGAAGCCGGCATGTCCGTGGCTATTGCCGATAGCGAGGAAAAGTAGACCATGGAAGACTGTCGCTTCTTGTGTCCTAGGAAGGCCACCGCCACCGTCTTGTCGGGCGTCACAGTCGGTGGCTTGCCTGCTTCACGGGGGCATAGGCCACCACAACTATCTTCCCTCGCCCAAAAACCAACCGTTCATCCGTGCTTCACGGAGGCAGAGCCTATTCTTCCCCTCGCGCTGAAGCATTTAGCTCTGGGGCTGGCGACGGTCCAGTGAGCTTGTTGTCGGACATGGGGAAGACATGTCGTGGCAAACAGGCTATGTCGCGGCCGACGATAGACTAGGTTAGAATCCGCCATAGTTTAGTTAAAATATTCTGAAATGTAAATGTGTTCGTCCGGTTTGCATGAATTTTGGTTTGTTGAAATCCATTTTGAAATGTATGCGGACAAGAACTGATCCATCAATCCATGGATGGATACGGTGCCCGGTTTAGAGGGTCAACGGGAGATGCCCTAAGCAAGCATTGGAATGTTTGGTACCTGACCAAGCTCGCTCTTCCAAATAGATGATGCATGAGTGATACGTTGGTGACTGTACAGAGTTCTTCTTTTATCTGCTTCTCGGCCGCACGAAAAGGTTGTTTTTTTCAGCACAGAGTCCATTAGACCGGTTTTTCATCAAACGGCAGAGGATGCTCGCTAGGTCCCACTGCCTTTTTATGAAAAAACATACTGATGTGGTAGACTCCGGATTGGGACAGCCCAAGGTGCCCGCCATCAGCACACTACTACTGACGTACTGTACCATTCTGTGTTGTTCTGTGGTTTTCAACTACCAAACCCACCAGTACAAGGGATGTCTTTTCTCCTTGGTTATATAATGAAGCTGATATGCACAAGCCAAGTCTCTTGGACAATCGTTACAAAGAGGAAAGAGGAGAAGATCGTGAAGCCATGGGAGGAGTTGGGGGAGGAGGAACAGGTAGAGGAAGAGGCGATCGCCAAGCAGAGCCGCTGCTTCGGAAGCTCTCTGAATCCTCTTCTGACAATTCTTCGGAGGAGCATCTAGTGAAAAGAACCGGTAAGTCCCTGCATCAGGATTATAATTATATACCTTGTTTTTATACTGGATGATTCGTCAGAAGCTATGTCATGAGCTTCCAAGTTCCAAACCCAGCCCCATGTCTGAAACTTCTGGTTTTGATGTGTTCTTCGCGGTGTACATCCAGCCAGCCAGCCAGCCATATAGTTTGCTTTTCCACATAATACATGAACTATCTTGATCTATATGCATGTAAATAGCCAAAATAAGAATCTGCCATGGAAATACTCAAACCATGTAAAGGAAAAACATTCATGTCATTTACACATCCAGCTCGATGGTGCTGAAGGTTCGGCGAGAAACTAAGCTGCCAGTCACTGTCAATGATGACAGTGGGTTCCACTTTGGGCCTGGCCGGCCACAACAGCGACGCCAAAGCATAACCACAATTCCAAACACATCACAACTGCTCCTCCGCGTGCCCCTCTCAAGATGACTTCATACCCCGGCGTGAGTCGTCACTTGCTTGCACGGCTAGACAATAGGCATGATGTCTAGTAATTGTCTATGTGTGCATTCTGCCGACGGAAAAGTTTTGATCTGTGGAGCTTCCTTGACAGGCACGGTATGGACGGCGATGGCGCACGTCATCACGGCGGTGATAGGGTCCGGCGTGCTGTCGCTGGCGTGGAGCGTGGCGCAGCTCGGCTGGGTCGGGGGGCCGGCGGCCATGGTGCTCTTCGCCGGGGTGACCGTGGTACAGTCCTCCCTGCTCGCCGACTGCTACATCTCCCGCGACCCGGAGCGCGGCGCCGCCGTCAGGAACAGGTCCTACGTCGACGCCGTCAGGCTCTACCTAGGTGATCATCATATCATTATATTCGTACCTTAGTACTGTTTACAAAAAAAACATTTTAATGTGCGTGCGCTTGCAGGCGAGAAGAGCCAGATGCTCAGCGGGTTTTTCCTCGGCTTCAGCTTGTTTGGGAACAGCGTGGTGTACACTCTCACCGCGGCCGCTAGCATGAGGTAGTAATAAACTTGTGGTTACTTTTTCTTTTCTTTTTTGGGCGGGTAAAGTTGTGATTAGTTGGCCAACTCTTATTTTGCAGGGCGATCGAGAGAGCCAACTGCTACCACAGGGAAGGCCACGGCGCGCCGTGCTGCGCCGCCACCGCCGGCGGGTCGTCGGACGCCTACTACATGCTCCTGTTCGGCCTCGCGCAGGTGGCGCTGTCGCAGATACCGGACTTCCACAGCATGGCGTGGCTCTCCGTCTTCGCCGCCGCCATGTCCTTCTCCTACTCCTTCATCGGCTTCGGCCTCGGCGCCGCCAAAGTGATCGGTAGGTGCAGAAACCACAGCATAATGCTCCCGCCCACACGTACGTGCGTGCGTGTCATGAGATGTGCCTCCATTTTCTTTCAGAGAATGGAGTCATCAAGGGCGGGATCGGAGGCGTCTCCCTGGTGTCCCCGGCGCAGAAGGTGTGGCGCGTGGCGCAGGCCCTGGGCGACATCGCCTTCGCCTACCCGTTCTCCCTGGTGCTGCTGGAGATCGAGGACACGCTGAGATCGCCGCCGGCGGAGAGCCAGACGATGAAGGCGGCGGCGAGGGCCAGCATCGCGGTCACCACCTTCTTCTACCTCGGGTGCGGGTGCTTCGGCTACGCGGCGTTCGGGGACGACACCCCGGGGAACCTCCTCACCGGCTTCGGGGAGCCCTACTGGCTGGTCGGCCTCGCCAACCTCTGCGTCGTCCTCCACCTCCTCGGCGGCTACCAGGTGTACGCGCAGCCCATGTTCGCGCTCGTGGAGCGGCGGTTCGGCGCCGGCGTGGTCGACGCGGAGATGCCGCTGCTCGGCCGCGTGAGCGTGTCCAGGCTGTGCTTCCGCACGGCGAACGTGGCGGCGGCGACGGCGGTGGCCGTGTGGTTCCCCTACTTCAACCAGGTGGTCGGGCTGATCGGCGCCTTCACCTTCTGGCCGCTGGCCATCCACTTCCCCGTCCAGATGTACCTCGCGCAGGGCAAGGTGGCGCCGTGGACGGGGCGGTGGCTCGCCATCCAGGCCTTCAGTGCCGGCTGCCTGGTCGCCTGCGGCTTCGCCTCGGTTGGCTCTGCCATGGGGGTGTTCGGCCCCGAGAGAAGCTAGCTGCAACCAACTGAGCCAAAATTAATAGTCTCTATTCTCTAGTACTTAGCTAGGATATGTATAAATGGGAAAGATATACTCTAATTCAAAGGGGAACACGCCAGAGATATTTTAAGCACCAATGTGACATTAGCAAACACAAGAGTTTTAGCTTCATCTCTGCACGATACATGTGTCCTTTTAATGTGACAATACAACATGCCGAATCACATGGACAAATTACAAGACATTGTACAGCCTTCATTTTTACACATTTCGGCCATGAGAAAAAGCTAAGCTTCGGTAACTAGATAGGTTTCGAAGCCATCCAGCATAAATTACAAAACATTTATGCTTTCTGAGTTAACTTTGACAGGGATACAGCGAGGCTTATTTAATCTAGACGAGCCCATTCCAGTTCTAACTCCATCTCACCTGATTCTACGTTCTGCAGCTTTAGGTAAACTTCCTGTTTTACCTTTCCCGACGAAATATTGACAATGCTGTCGCTCAACAGGCAATTGTCTCTGGTCATGAACCACCTTCCAATTTGCATGTCCGCGTGACGCGACGGGTCTCCAAAAGCCATAGCAGCTGTGATCATTGGCTTCAGATCTATCTCTGCTTCCCCCATGATATCGTCAGCAGAGAAAGTGTCGTGATCATACACTTCCTGGAAACAGTAAGATTGTATCAGGGAGTGAGGAAAAAAACATTGTCTTGCCTGATTTGTTACTGTTCGCAAGGACTACATGAATTTATTGAAGAGTTTCTTTTCTCACATATGTGTGTGCTTCAATGATGAGCTATCATTTGAGACATCATGAAATCTCTGTCGAGAACTACAATTTGGTAACATCATAAGATATTCAAACATGTGTACCCTACCATACCATACCAGCCCATTGGACACAAAGTTTTCCAGTCAGACAAGTGGACTACAGTTAAATGCATCTGAAGTAATAAGGAAGCAAATATATGAATCTTTGCGCTTCCACTGCACAGAAATCTTGACAAAAATGATGATGTTCATAAGGTGCTCTTCATCATGGAATCATCCCTTCGTCTCGTAGTTGGTTCACTAACTAAGGCACATGTCCATAACTGATATTGATGCAACAAAAACTTATCGACAAGGTATGTTGCAGTTGAAATATGGGAATGTTAATGTGATCAAGCCAGCTATTTATTAAACTCTTTATTTTGGCATTAATCAAGTAGTAATAGTTAACTAGGTTTGCAATAGTTAAAATCTGCTTATATATAATTGACTGAAGTGCATCATAGGTCCTCAAACTATTTCAGAAGTGTCATGTAGGTCCTCGAACTATGAAAATCGCTATCTAGGTCCTCAAAGTGCAATATGTGTGTCATCCAGGTCCTCAAACTATTTCAGAAGTGTCATGTAGGTCCTCAAACTATGAAAATCGCCATCTAGGTCCTCAAAGTGCAATATGTGTGTCATCCAGGTCCTCAAACTATTTCAGAAGTGTCATGTAGGTCCTCAAACTATGAAAATGCCATCTAGGTCCTCAAAGTGCAATATGTGTGTCATCCAGGTCCTCAAACTATTTCAAAAGTGTCACGTAGGTCCTTGATCTATTTTAGAGGTGTCACAAATATACACACTTATTGCACTTCAAGGATTTTCGAGGACCTAGATGACACTGTTCATAGTTTGAGGACCTATATGACACCTTCAAAATAGTTCGCGGACCTAGGAAGCACTTCACTCTATATAATTGAAATCAGGGCAAATACAGTAAGGTTTACTGTTGTTTTACATAACTTCAATCATTGATACCTCGTATGTGCATCACTATATTACATGAGTTGCATGTGAAGAGAAGCAAAAAAAAATATCTAGAGTGAATAGTTCCATCAAACTTACAAGTTTTAAAGGTCCATAATTTCGAGGAACTGATAGATTAAGAACCTCATTCCATACCGGGTTCAGGTCACTCGCTTTAACTGTTGTTTGAGCCTTCTGCATTTAGAACCCAATAGTTGATGTTTTCAGAACAGGTCACCGTAACAAACACAGATTACCTTTTGACCAAAAGATGATGCCATGGGCATTAATCCTAGCAAGTGACAAGGAAATGAAACTTTACCTGCTCTCCAAGACTTAAAACAACATAAGGATCACTTGTAAGCATATCTCTGACCGCCAACCCAGAACCTTTTACCACTGTAACGTTCAGTTGTCCAACAAATTCTCTTGTATCTTCCTGTGACCATTTGTAAGGGTAAGATTGATTACAGTAATGCAGCTTCAGTCAGATATGCTCAATCTTTCCAGCACAAGAAAGAAAGAGTTGCATAAATCTGTACAACTGTATCATCTATGATTCAGCACGAAAACTTACTGGGGCATGCTTCCTTGAAGTGCTAGAGAAACTATTATCCACACTGTTCAGAGAATTGGTAGATTCTAAACCTGCCTTTGAGCTAATGCGCAAACTTGGCTTCAGAAAATCTTGTGTTTCATACTTGGCTCTGTATATTAATTAAGAAAGATAAAAGATTAATACTGAAATCCTGATGACATCAGAGAGTGTGAAGTGGAGCAATTACCACCTTATAAATTTGGTACGATATTCCATTGGTGAGTCTGGTTTAGGTTTTGGGTGATCTTTTGGAAGAAAAGCCTCATAAATTGAATTTGCATATGAGTTTCCACCAACCTCAATCATGGAGTCAATATCACTATCAGACCAATCATCCAAAGTTAAAGACAAAACCTGACACAAAGAACAGGTGAAGAATAAAGATAAATTGAATGTGTCCTTGCATATTAGGTACAACCAGGAAAATAATGAAATAAGATCCACATAGGCCTATTAGTGGAATTAGTCGGGAGAGACAAAAGTGAGAAGAAATTTATTGATGTGATAAATTACGTTTGAAATGTCTTGTCCAAGGGCCCTGTGGACGTCTCCACATTTTAAGCAAAGAAATACTCCGATATTAGAAGACCTGAAATGCACGGAGGTAAGGTTAAGATAGAAGCAATGCAAGATCAAACGAAGGTTCCTAGCTTCAGTGTGCTGGCACTGTATTATGCACCACGAGTATGATTTAAGAACTATGTGTGCTGGCACTGTATTATGCACCACGAGTATGATTTAAGAACTATGTGTATGTCACATAACAAACCTACTGTACAATTTATCTATGTAAAATGAATAATCATTCTGTAGAAAATATATACTCCCAACGTTTCTTTTTACTCCGCATATAAGTTTTGTCTTAAAAGAAACAGAGGGAGTACAACACATCTCTCTTTTGACATGGAAAACAAGACAAGTGTATGTATATAATTGATGCCTTAATCTGTGCAACAAAGGCACTTACGCCCATTTAGGGTCAGGTGCACTACAATCAGCACACACTCGATTGTCACTTTTCAGCATGAGATCCTTCAACTTTCGTGCTTTGCCTGGAAAAAAATAGTAAAAATTCTTGAAGAACTTGCATCTGATATATCAGTTATCAGGACCTCCTATGGTTCTAGAATAATAATATGAGATATGGCATATAATGTAGTAGCTAGAATATGTTACGCACCTACGACAGGCCTGTTCAACTTGATGGGTTGGGAACGATTAGCAGCACTCATGTTTGAAGCGAACTTCGGATAACTCACAACAACAAAAAAGATTTCTGTGCCTGCACAAAACATAGAAGGAGGAGTCAATAATCGAATTTAAAATCAAAATAAAAGGCCACAGTAAATCGTCTGTAACCATTTTCAAGTTGCAAACATGATAATATTTTTTATTTTTCTCTCACGAGAATGCATCTTCACGACACATGACAAGTCGGACTCCAGGCCCTCAGCACAACATCAGGTAGCCTAGTTATTATAATAAAATTTAAAGCATACAAGATAGCTAGTTTTGGGCCATAAGCCCGTAACAGTTTCGGAGTTTAAGATGCCAAGGTCAGAAATTTCATTCATCAAATAGCTTCCATGCATTCTCATTTTTGGCAAAAACTAAACTTGCGCAAAATTTGCACACATATGTAACTCAAGATAAAACACATATGTCAGCTGGCATATAGACAATGGATCCATAGTGCCCATCTGCCTAGTCTCATTTGCTTATTATTTTTAGCGTTAGTGGAAACACATACGGAAATGCTAGAAACAGATACAGAAGCAGATAGTGTCAAATTGTGTAGGAGACAAATATATGAAAGCAAATGTTAGTCTGACAGCAAAAAACCCTTCAACTGTGCAAACAAAAAAAATCTAGTTCAATTGGCAGGGATTCACTACAAAGTAGTATAAAATTGTGCATACGTTTCTACCTTCTGCGTCATAACAACAAAATACCACACACATATATGTTCAAGCCGTCTCAGTTTCTGTTTATGAAAAAACTCGCTGATTCCCTTTTTGCCCAGAATGGAGCTGAGGCAGAGACATTCCGTAGTGTTTTCACCCTGGCAGGAAACATTCTACAGGTGCATGAAAAGACCAGCAGAACGTAATAAGCCAACTCAGGCTCAGATTGTGGTTACTGAACTGTAGTAGACCTGAGTTTATTTTATAATCTGCTGTGGAAAGCATCCACAAAACTAGAGATATGTTGGTTACAGAAACAACAAAATAGACAAAAGCTGGTTGGATAAGCTGGCTTATCATAATCCATCGAAATGCCAAATGCAGCCTCAATCTTCCACGATAAAAGCTGGTTGGTTAAGCTGGATTATTATAATCCATCGAAATGCCAAATGCAGCCTCGACCTTCCACGATACAGACTTAACACTTGGTTTGGCTTGGCTCGGCCAGGCCACCCCAATGAAACCTGACTGGCCAGCGCACAGAAAGACATGTGATATCAGGCTCAAAACATACATGTCGGTTTTAGATCGGGTAAGATGAAATACTGACAACCTGTGGAATGCACAGGACAGAGAGACACCATTTCAACGAGGCGCTGAAGTTGTCGGTGGGAAACTCCAACAATGGTTCGAACTCTGATACTCACATTAGTAGCAGATCTTGTGAGATAAGCTGATTTGTCACCGGCCTCTTGTCAATTGTGGTCGTGTGCGTGTGGTTTGCAAGCGTAGTGGTGCGCCACGCGTATAGATCTCCCTTGTGGCCGGGGAAACGAAAATGGGCAGGGTGGAATCCCCGCAACGAGATGAATGGGGGATTCGCATTCAGAAATCGCTAGGTTCATCGATCGTCCCAGATTCCAGATAATTTGGAGCTGAGATCTTCGTAATCTATCGCCTCGAACTCCACATCAAACGGGGCACCAAATTCATGGTTGCATTCCAATCCGTAACGAGGCGAAATGGCCGACGGATCGGCAGAGGAAACAATAAGTCAAACGCAATCAAGCGACCACGCCACCGAACGGGACCCAAATCAAACGAGCCATGCCATCAAATAAGCCTACCAAATCGGATCGAGCAATCAAACGAGCCATGCCATCAAATAAGCCTACCAAATCGAACCGCATCGGCCCGACGGCGCCGCGCCACATTCTCTACCTCGCGGATCAAGAGGCGAATCGCATCTGGGGATTCCAGAACAGCCCAAACAAGCGGCACCAATCATTCATCGGCTAGAAATGAAGGGAGGACGAACCGGGTGGGGGGGTCGCGGAGGGCGGCGTGGGCCGGTACCGCCGGCGGCTTCGGGGGATGGGGTCGCCGGCGGCGGTGGAGGGATCGCCCCCCGGCTTCGTCGCGCTGGCTCGCGGGCTGTGGTCGCGCAAACGAAGCACGGCGACGTGAGGTTGGGTGATGTGGGGATCCCGTGTTATTATTATTCTCCCAGTAGTATATTTCTGTAGTTTTGTCTCGCGGTGGATTAGTGGACGGTCAAGGCGGCCATTGGCCATTCCCACGGCCACCTGAGCTTCTTTTGCCAGGTGCCCTGGTTGAAACGCTCCTGCGCTAATATTTTTCTCACCTCTGAAAAGGACAGAGAGTGAAAAAATGATGAAAATGATGGGTATTCAAAAACCAATTTCTCACATTAT
This sequence comes from Triticum aestivum, assembly GCF_018294505.1. Classification (NCBI taxonomy): domain Eukaryota; kingdom Viridiplantae; phylum Streptophyta; class Magnoliopsida; order Poales; family Poaceae; genus Triticum; species Triticum aestivum. The sequence continues at coordinate 569,964,028 of NC_057810.1, forward strand.
TATTATCATGCTGTTAGAAGTTATTTCAAAACAAAACATGAACAAAACAATTGGTATGCCGAAAGTTTTCTTTTTGGTACGGTATATGCCGAAAGTTCAAGCATGTAAAAATTACAAGAAAACGCACGAGCGGTCACAAGTTAGATCTTCCAATAAATCAAAAGGTCCAAGAGGATAATTGAATTGGGTAGATATAATCGAACTATTATGAATAGACTGTCTAGTTTCTCCATCACTTGTGAGGGATTTCAACGAGGATGGGAATGGTTTTCCACTGCTCTTGTAATGGATGGCTTCCCGGTTTGTTGCTATAAGCGTTGTTGGATTTTCTTTTTGAAATCTCTGATCATGGATATCATCACTAGAATAACATTGGTGACGGTGGAGATTGCGCGTCCTAATTTCACTATCCTTGGGCATTACCCAATATAGGTCAATTGTCGTCATCAATGTGATTTTAAAGTTAGTGGTCAGCCCATATGCTCTTGGACTTGGCCCTATTGCTAGCAATCTCGTTGACCAGTGCCAAACGTCATTCTATCATATCCTTATGGGCATTTTATTTCGCCACGAAATCATACACGAAGTTGAGAGAGGTTATGCTTCGCAAAGTTTTCCAAGCCGGTTTTACTCACCGCATTATGCAGATGGTATGAGGATATGCCTGACCATAAGTCGAGCCGGGTCGGGCCTAAAAAATCTCGCAGCGGAAAACCAGTCCCAGGCCCGGCTTTCGGGCCTAGATTTCATGTCCAAGCCCGACCCATCAGTAGAAAAGTGTGTCAGGCATATTCCTTAAAACACACATATGCAAAGCCCAAGCCCGACCCGCACTGGCCTTCAGGCTCAAAACTTAGGCACAAGCCCACCCAATGGGCAAGACCGGGTCGGATTTCCCATGGACAAGTATATCTGGGGGGGAGGGACAGACTATTATCACTAGTGCAGAACCGGGCAATAGCACCGGTTCGTAAGGCCCTTTAGTGCCGGTTCCATAACCGGTACTAAAGTGTGGGCACTAAAGCCCCCCCCCTTTAGTACCGGTTCAGCACGAACCGGTGCTAAAGGGCAACCACGTGGCACGAGCCAGCTCCGGGGGCCTGGAGCCCTTTAGTACCGGTTGATAAGACCAACCGGTACTATAAGGTTTGGGGGGTTTTTAGTTTTATGATTTCTTTTTCATTTAATTTTGTGTTTCCATTTTTAATTTTTTTTCGTTTGCTGGTATTTTACGATACTACACATTGTACACGTTATGCATATATATATATATATAAACAGAATTTCTAGTAGAACCAATCATCGAGTTCAACATGATTGTCATGATATAAGCGTTCATATATAACACCACAAAAATAAATCACTTAAGTTCAGAACGAAAAACACGGACATGAAATGACAAGTACTAATTAAGAGCAGCATGAAGAACTAGCTAAATCACTCCTGCTAGCTACTCTCTCTCTCTGGTAAAATAGCATAGAACATGTATAGCTCTCCTGATTGATCATACTGGAGCATGCCGATGAACCTGTCTCCTAATCGTGGGCTGCGCTTCTCATTGCTGCCCCCTAGTACTTCTCTGCGATCATTAACAATTTTCCTCCAATCTTTCACTATTAAGCATTCATCGCTTCTAGAAATCTTGAATGCATTCATGTGCAATGTAGGATCTCTTGGCCGTAAGCTAACAATTGACATCTGACCTTTAGTCTCGATCCCCTGAGGCACAACTGTCATCGGGAGTCCCTGTTGAAGAACATCGTATAGTACTTAATTAATATACTTAGCAATGAAAGTTTAGCAAAAAAATATGTATGCAAAATATGCACTGAGGACAAATAGTAAATATCTTACCATCATTCCTAAATAGATGTGACCGTAGTTCAATACCATCACTATTGGTCGCACGTTTTGAGTACTAACATTTCTAAGTGCAGGAAGAAAATTTGTCTTGACAGTATGAAGATCCTCAAGCCATGAAACATAATGACTTATTTCCTCGCAGTTTAGTTCAGCTCCGGGACAGTAGTAGGTCCTGTCTACCAAGCGTCGGACATGTTTGGTTGAATGGAGATAAGCTGTCAATAGAAATTAGTTGTCAGTTATTTTCGAATAAGCAATATCAAAGACAAAAATATAAATGAGAAGAACTCACATAATGGTAGAACTGGAGGCGTCTGCACATCGACCCATATGCCTCTATTACCTTCAATATCATCTTCCGGACGAATATCAAAGGTGATAACCATACCAGGCTCAAATGCATAAGCCTTGCATAGTGCTTGCCAAGTTTTGCATTCAAAATATGTGTACGTGTGTGTATTGTATACTTTGACCTTGAAAGTATAACCATCATGCTCAGTTTTTAGGTAAGCTCTCTTTACCTCCATAGTTTCCATATCTTTGAAACATATCTTATCCAAGACAAAAATTCTTGCATGGCACGCGATGCGCTAGTAGAATAGTGAAAATTAAAAATTATAAGTCAGGCAAATGAAGCATATATAAGTCATGCTTAATTACGAAAACAGACTTTGTCGTTGTGACTTACTGTATCGAATTCGAAAGTCTCATCCAGCTTGATGCTGAATCGCCTACCATCAACAAGGAAATTTCTATCGCACTGGCCGCGCTGGTCTTCACAGTAATCGCACATAATGAAATGTTTTCCGTCGTCAGACGACATTTCCTATGTTCATATTAGGCGAAACATTAATCACTTACTAATTCAATTAATTCAACTACTTCTAGTAATTCAACTAAGCATTTACTAAAATAAACTAGTTATATTAATTCAAACTAAGCATATACTAAAATAAAGTAGTTCTATATATTAATTCAACTAGTTTAACTAAACATTTACTAAAAATAAACTAGTTCTCTATATATATTAATTCAACTAGTTCAACTAAACATTTACAAAAAATAAACTAGTTATATTAATTCAACTAGTTCAAACTAAGCATATACTAAAATAAAGTAGTTCTATATATTAATTCAACTAGTTCAACTAAACATTTACTAAAAATAAACTAGTTATATTAATTTAACTAGTTCAAACTAAGCATATACTAAAATAAAGTTGTTCTATATATTAATTCAACTAGTTGAACTAAGCATTTACTTACTGAAAATAAACTA
>NC_057810.1:569967931-569968749 GCF_018294505.1 Triticum aestivum
GACGACGGGTGGCGGGGGCGGCAACGACGACGGGCGGCGGGGGCGGCGAGGGCGACAGCACGGCGGCGCGGCGGCGTCGGCGTCGTCGAGATCGAGACTCACGCGCGCGAGAAAAGTGGAACGAACTGGCGACGATAACTGAATTTTCGTAAGTGTCATATATATAGGATTGGCCTTTAGTACCGGTTGGTGCCTCCAACCGGTACTAAAGGTCAATTTTGGCCAGCCCAAGCGGCGGGAAACGTGGGCTTTTAGTACCGGTTGGTGGCTCCAACCGGTACTAAAGGGCAACACATTAGTACCGGTTGGAACCTCCAACCGGTACTAATGCCCGTGCGCTGCCACCCACATTTATTTTTGAGTAATTTTTTATATAGTTATTTCTTTTCTGCTTTATTTTTTTCTTCTATTTATTTCTGAATAGTTTTTTTTGCTGTATTTAGTTTCTTCGTGAAGTTTTTTGCTTAATATAATTTATTTTCTTCTATTTATTTTTTAGTAATTTGTTTATATAGTTATTCCTTTTCTGCTTTAGTTTTTTCTTCTATTTATTTCTGAATAGTATTTATTTTCTTCTATTTATTTTTGAGTAATTTGTTTATATAGTTATTTCTTGTCTGCTGTATTCAGTTTCTTTGTGAATATTTTTGCTTTATATAATTTTTTTCCTTTTCTGCATTATTTATTTTCTTCTATTTATTTCTGAGTAGTTTCCTCTTCTTCTTCTTCTTCTTCTTCTTCTTCCTACTCCTCCTCCTCTTCTTCTTCTTCTTCTTCTTCTTCCTCCTTCTCCTCTTCTTCTTCTTCTCCTACTCTTC
>NC_057810.1:569974877-569976657 GCF_018294505.1 Triticum aestivum
TCTTGTTCTTGTTCTTCTTCTTCTTCTTCTTCTTCTTCTTCTCCTTCTTCTTGCTCCTCCTCCTCCTCTTCTTCTTCTCCTTCTTCTTCTTCTTCTTATTTCTGCGTAGTTTTTTCTTTTCTGTTATATTTATTTTCTTCTATTTATTTATGAGTAGTTTTTCATCTAGTTTGCCAAAATTCAACATTTTCATAGTTCATTTTGTAGTGATTTTCAATTTCATGGTCATTTTGTAAACGATTGAAAAATAGCAAATATATTTTTTTCTTTTCTTCTTTATTTTTTCTTCTATTTATTTCTGAATAGTTTTTTTCTTTTCTGCTATATTTATTTTCTTCTATTTATTTCTGAGTAGTTTTTTATTTTGTTTTTTTCTTTTCAGCTATAGTTTTTCTTCTTTTCTCCTATTTTTTCTTTTCTGCAAAACTTGATGGTCAAAGTCTGGAGTTATAACTTAAAAAAAAGAAATGTTGACGTGCAATTAATTTTTGCCATAACAGAAGAAGTTCGGAGTTGTAATAAGTTATTAAAAATAAAAAAAGAGGTGCAATGCTCGTTAATTTGCTTCAAGCCATTCGGAATAGTGTAAACTGCACTGCGCATAGCTCCATGCAGTCTACCGTATTCCTGAAGGCTTGAAGCTAAGCAACGTGAGCATTGAGCCTCTTCTTCATCGTCTCTGCACTCAGGGCTTATAAACCGCTCCTAGTCCCTCTCACTTCGCGAGGTGGGACTAAAAAACAGCTTGCCATAACCTCATAAACCCGAATACTTCGAAAGAGATTGTCCAATTTATAAACGAAGTGCATTCAGTTTTTGCCGTAACCCTCTCTATTTTTTTGAACATGATATGTGGGTGAAATGATGATACCATGCCAAGTTTCAACTTTTTCAGAGTTCATTTATAATGCTTTTCAATTTCCAGGTCATTTAGTTCTCAAAACAAATCATTAAATGCATGAAAAATAGCAAATGAAGGCATAAACGGTTGAAAGTTGATGGCGTCGCTTTGAATGGTGCATACTGAACGCAAAAAATATAAGAGCATTTAGATCATGATCTTATATTTCTTTACAGTCTAAATTGTCAATATGATCTTATAACATCAAAATACTTTGATCATCAATGATCTTTGTGTGTACAATCTGAATTGTCAATATGAGTCATCAACGATTTATAAACCGATGAAGACTCATATTGCGGCCACAAATTCTACACATAGAGTTCAATGAAGACCAAGTGCTTGTGATAGTTTGAGAAATAACATATTTAAGGTGGTAAAAGGCTTGTTAGAGGAGTGAGGTGGGACTAAAAACAGCTTGCCATAACCTCATTAGTACCGGTACATGGTACGAACCGGCACTAAATTGTGATGGTGGGGCCATAACCTAACCGCAGGCTGACATAGCCTCTTTAGTACCGGTTCGTGGCATGAACCGGTACTAAAGGTTCGCCACGAACCGGTGCTATTGATCGCCGCCACGAACCGGCACTAGTGTACACATTAGTGCCGGCTGAAATTCCAACCGACACTATTGTGCTTCACATTTGACCCTTTTTCTACTAGTGTATATGCATCAACAGGGAATAAATGCGGCATTAGGCAAGGGGATCATATATCCCCTTTTGATGCTTGCCATTGTTGTTGACGCCTTATCTACTTTGTTGGGCAAGGCTCAACAAGCGGGTCATCTTTCCAGCACAGTGTTGCACCTTATCCTTGTGGGAGGGGGGGGGTCTCGCATCTTCAGTATGCTGATGATACCATGCTCGTGTTCGA
>NC_057810.1:569977214-569988304 GCF_018294505.1 Triticum aestivum
TGTATATGCATCAACAGGGAATAAATGCGGCATTAGGCAAGGGGATCATATATCCCCTTTTGATGCTTGCCATTGTTGTTGACGCCTTATCTACTTTGTTGGGCAAGGCTCAACAAGCGGGTCATCTTTCCAGCACAGTGTTGCACCTTATCCTTGTGGGAGGGGGGGGGGTCTCGCATCTTCAGTATGCTGATGATACCATGCTCGTGTTCGAGCCTGGCCAGCATAGCATAGTCACCATCAAACGACTTCTGTTGTGCTTTGAAGTTATGTCGGGAGTGAAGATCAACTTCAAGAAATATCAGGTCATGGCCATGGGATGAACCAGGACGAGGGATTTAGGATTGCTAATCTATTGAACTGCAAGCTCACTGCTTTCCCTGACCTACTTCGGTTTCCACACTTCCAATAAGCATGTTTACAGTTTGGATTGGAAACCGGTAGCTCATAAGGCCACCAAAAGAGTTGATACCTAGCAAGGTAAGTTTATGTCGTTGGGAGACAGGCTTATTCCTACGAATGTGTGTCTATCGGCTATTCCTTCATATGTTATGGGGTTTGGGGTACTCAAGAAAATGAACATCGCGCTTCTTACGAAATGTTATTCCAAGCGTTCTCAAAATCCCACGGGATTGTGGGTGCGGATCCTAAAAGCCAAATACGTCCCCAATTCATCCCTTTTCTTGATTGGTTCTAGAGGATCTCACTTTTAGAAAAGGGACCCAGAGAGTAAAATAGGTGTTTAGTTTGGGCGGTAAATTTTCAGTGGCGAACGACCGCGGCTCCATATTTTGGCTTGCCAAATGGCTTGGGGCAGCACCCCTACATGAGAAGTACCCTGCCGCTTTTGTCCCTGCCTCCGAGCCTACGATTTGCATTAGTGTGGTGTCGCGGGATAACCAGGTCAACATAACTTCGAGGCATAACATCAGGGTCGTGCGGAGTTGGCCTCCATTTCCTTCAGTGGGGACATTGATGTGATTTCTCGGGAACTGGAGGCGTCAGGTCGCTATTCGGTGATATTGGTCTATGAGGTCATGCTTCGTGGTCCTGCTACCCACCATGATGGGACGTCAGGCGTCACGTTAGGGCGGCGTGGGCGGGTACCGCTGGCGGCTTCGGGGGATTGGGTCGCCGGCGACGGTGGAGGGATCGCTCCCCGGCTTCGTCGCGCTGGCTCACGGGCTGTGGTCACGCAAACGAAGCACGACGACGTGAGGGGAACCATGTGGGTTGGGTGATGTGGGGATCCCGTGTTATTATTCTCCCACTAGTATATTTCGGTAAGTTTTGTCTCGTGGTGGATTCATGGACGGTCGAGGCGGCCATGGACCATTCCCACGGCCACCTGCTGTTCCGCACCTGGGCTTCTTCGCCTCCCTATTTTTCTTTTGTTTTTTTAAGATTCAATCACTTTCATTTATTCGAAAGAGTTCGGGATATCCGTCCAAATTACATTTAGGATACAATTTGGGGAACACTAAACCAAACCTTACTAGTTCATGCTAATCCCTTTTTCTCTACTGCTACTACTAGGTATGTGCACGTGCGTTGTCACAAGAGTCAAGCTTTTTTAGCACAATAAGAGGAGCGTACAGGCACAAAGACGGATGGAAACCAAATTATCAGAACTGTAAGTTGATCGTGGTGAGGGTAAGGAATTAAATTCAATATGGAATAATCCCTTCACTCGCCTCATGTGCTTACGGAAGAAGCTTTTAGTTCCAGCTTTGTGTGCCACTGCCAACAGATGTAAGAACTACTCCCTTCGTTTCAAAATAGATGACTCAACTTTATACTAACTTTAATATAAAATTGGGTCATCTATTTTGGAATGGAGGGAGTACTTTAATTGATGTGAAATCAAATATTTTAAAGCTGCCCCATCGGTGAAGAACTGCAAAAAGTTACAAGGAGCGCGATGATCTCCCGCGGGCTGGAGCACCTGCATGGCACCATCCAGCACCGCGCCGTCTTCATCTCACGTTGGGCTTCCCAAAGATGATCGGTGAGTGGAAACCGCGTGGAGCTTTGCCCGTTCGTGTTGCGTTCATCGACGACAGGCGAGACGTACCCACCATAGCCATTCTTTTTCGTGGTCTCCAGTACAGAACCCTTTCACCCAGCCTACATGTCGAGAGTCCCTCAACATGGGCGACGTACTGAACATGACCAGCGCGGCAGCGGGCGATGCGCCGGGCCACGGATGGACGCCAAGCATAAGCGCGACCGTGGCGGCGGCAAGCGCTCAACGTTCCCTTTTTCGCCGGCTCCAATGATGTAGCCCATGTTTTTTTTTCGTGAATACGCTCTTGGGCGTATCATTGCATTGATAGTGTAGAAAAGAATACAATAGTTGTCTGCTCGCCTATTGGCGTTTAGGCCTATTGGCGTTTAGGGTATAGCAGTTTGAGTAGGGGAGGGAGGATGCTCAGCCTCGGTACATACTGATCCTGTTACAGGAATTATGTGTGCCAACCCTTTGGCGCAAGGCGTGAGCCCATAGACGCGCCTCCTCCTTGATGCAGAGAGAGTTCGTCGGTAAGGGCTGCACGTTATCGAAGGCAACGGCGTTGCGATGCTTCCAAACTGACCAACCGACGAGCAATGGCGGAGCTAACGAATTGCTAAAGCGTGGGCACACTGTAAATTAAAGTTTACTTTGGTCTATCACAAACACCACTAGTATATATATTTGGATAAACGTCATGTAACATACACACTAATATTAGATCATATAGAAGTAAAAATCATGAGATACAATACCAAATAACTCTGGCTGGTTGCAGCGACCAAGGCCCAAAAGGCAAATAACTGCTACGAAAAGGCCCAGCCAGAGTTGTTTATTGATTTTCAGCATATTTTCGCGGTTTTACAACGTATTTCAATGATTTTTTCGATATTAACAGCCTCGGCAGCTCGCCAGAGTTCAAATAAGCAACGGTGGCGAGCCCGGGCACGTGCCTAGGGTGCCCCTACGGTAAAACCGCCCCTGCCGGCGAGGGAGATGAGGGAGTTGACGCCCTTCCGCAGCCCGGACGGGGCGGATTCAACGACGTCGAGCCACCAACCAAAGAAGCTCACTGTGCTGCCTAAGGGCATGTACAATGGTCCTATCTTAGGAGTGCCACGTCGGATAAATGATGAGGTGAAGGAGAGATAACTCATAAGAAAAGGCTTGTCTTATCTTATTTAAGAGAAGACAAGGGATGATCTCTTAGCACAATATGTCTCACCATATTTTTAGGAATGACTAGTTATTGAAGATAAGACTAAGAGGTACCTATTGTAGACATTTTTTGTCATCTCTAAATTACATGCAAAACTTAAAATAAGACTATCTTATCAACCACTACACATGACCTAAGTCGCCTGTGCTTTCGTACATCTGCATGGAAAGTGGAATAATAGGAGAGGCAAAGGAGCAGCACGGGGAATCCTTGGCTTGGCGGTGGTTCAAAAAGAAGATGGCCTCAGCGAGCGACATTTTAGCGTTCCTAAGCGTGGGATTGATTTTTGGGTAATAAATCGGTGGTAGCCTCCCTATAATCACGGGATTTATTTTTTGGTACTCCTTCCATTTTAAAATATAAGGTGTATTAGTTTTTTGGTACAGCCAGAAACCCTAACAGTTCGGTCACACCGATACGGATCTCGGTCTCACCGAGATGGCCTTGCCAACTCCCTGTTATCAGTTGCATTTATTTTGGTCTCACCGAGATGGGTTGACCAATTCTCTGTTGCCCCATTGTTTCACTTCGGTCTCACCGAGTTGATGCAATTGGCGCCACCAAGATGAGGTTTGCCCTAAGCCCTAGCACATCGATCCCATCAAGTTGTTCCAGTCGGTCCCACCGAGATTCCTAACGTTCACATTTTGAATAATGGGTCCCACCGAGTTTAGCTATTCGGTCTTACCGAGATGGGTCAAATGTGTGTAACGGTTGGATTTTGTGTGGATGCTATATATACCCCTCCACCCCCTTCTCCATATGTAAGAGAGCCATTGGAACATGCCTACACTTCCACCATACATTTTCTGAGAGAGAACCAACTACTCATGTGTTGAGATCAAGATATTCCAATCCTACCACAAGAATCTTGATTTCTAGTCTTCCCCAAGTTGCTTCCCACTAAAATCATCTTTCCACCAAATCCAAATCTGTCAGAGAGAGTTGAGTGTTGGGGAGACTGTCATTTGAAGCACAAGAGCAAGGAGTTCATCATCAACACACCATTTGTTACCTTTTGGAGAGTGGTGTCTTCTAGATTGGTTAGGTGTCGCTTGGGATCATCCGTCAAGTTGTGGAGTTGAACCAAGAAGTTTGTAAGGGCAAGGAGATCACCTACTTCGTGAAGATCTACCCGAGTGAGGCAAGTCCTTCATGGGCGATGGCAATGGTGGGATATAGACAAGGTTGCTTCTTCATGGACCCTTCTGGGTGGAGCCCTCCGTGGACTCGCGCAACCGTTATCCTTCGTGGGTTGAAATCTCCATCAACATGGTTGTATGATAGCACCACCTATCAGAACCAAGCCAAAAATCTTTGTGTCTTCATTGCGTTTGCACTCTCCAAACCATTCCCTTTACCTTCATATGCAATGTTCTACTTTCCGTTGTTACACTCTTAGAATTGCATGTGTAGGTTGAGTGCTTGACTTGTGTTAGTTGCTAAAATCTACCCACAACTAAAATTGGGAAAAGGCTAGATTTTATTTGGTCAAGTAGTCTAATCACCCCCCCTCTAGACATACTTTCGATCCTACAAGTGGTATCAGAGCTTTGGTCTCTGCTACTTCTTGAGCTTGCGTTGGTTTTTCCCTTGAAGAGGAAAGGGTGACGCAGCAAAGTAGAGTAAGTATTTCCCTCAGTTTGCGAACCAAGGCATCAATCCAGTAGGAGAAAACGCACAAGTCACCGAATACCTGCACAAACAATCAATAAACTTGCACCCAACGTGATAAAGGGGTTGTCAATCCCTTCACGGTTACTTGCAAAAGTGAGATCTGATAGAGATAGATAAACGGTAAAGTAAATATTTTTGGTATTTTTGGTTTATAGATCGGAAAGTAAAAGATTGCAAAATAGTAGATCAGAAACTAGTATGATGGAAAAGTGAACTTATATGATGAAAAAGAGACCCGGGGGCCATAGGTTTCACTAGTGGCTTCTCTCAAGATAGCAAATAATATGGTGGGTGAACAAATTACTGCCGAGCAATTGATAGAAGAGCGCATAGTTATGACGATATCTAAGGCAATGATTATGAACATAGGCATCACGTCCGTGTCAAGTAGACCGAAACGATTCTGCATCTACTACTATTACTCCACATATCGACCGATTATCGCCTGCATCTAGAGTATTAAGTTCATAAAGAATAGAGTAACACATTAAGTAAGATGACATGATGTAGAGGAATTAACTCAAACAATATGATGAAAACCCCATCTTTTTATCCTCGATGGCAACAATACAATACGTGCCTTGCTGCCCCTACTATTACTGGGAAAGGAGATCACAAGATTGAACCCAAAGCTAAGCACTTCTCTCATTGCAAGAAAAACCAATCTAGTAGGCTAAACTAAACTGATAATTCAAAGAGACTTGCAAAGATATCAAATCATGCATATAAGAATTCAGAGAAGAGTCAAATAATATTCATAGATAATCTGATCATAAATCCACAATTCATCAGATCTCGGCAAACACACCGCAAAAGAGTATTACATAGAATAGATCTCCAAGAACATCGAGGACAACATGGTATTGAGAATCAAAGAGAGAGAAAAAGCCATCTAGCTACTAGCTATGGACCCGTAGGTCTGTGGTAAACTACTCACGCTTCATCGGAAGGGTAATGGTGTTGATGTAGAAGCCCTCCGTGATCAAATCCCCCTCCGGCAAGACGCCGAAAAAGGCCCCTAGATGGGATCTCACGGGTACAGAAGGTTATGGCGGTGGAAAAGTATTTTCATGCCCCCCTGATGTATTTGGGGTATAAGAGTATATATAGGCGAAAGAACCAGGTCAAGAGAGCTCCGAGGGGCCCACGAGGTAGGGGCGCACCTGTAAGTGCATCTAGTGCCACCCTAGTTGGTTTTGGAGTATTGAAGACAAACTTGGTTGAGGGACTAATGTGTTTATGAGAATTGCATGATAACACAGGTAGTAGTCCCATATTGATTCGGTTTACCTACCAGAGATGACCCCTAAAAATGTGTGAAGACATTGAAGACAATGGTGGTCTGTGAAGACATTCACATTGAAGACTATGATAGGAGAAGACATCGCGTGAAGACTATGGAGTGCAAAGACATAGTTGTTTCGTAGTTTCCTTTTCTTGTTTGTTGAGTCATAGGAACCACCGTACTGATAAGTGGGGTCCAAGTGAACAAAGTCAGAGTGACTGATGTGATGCTCAACCAAATCCTATGTCTTCGAGCGAAGACAATGAGAGCAAATCTTATGCAGAGCTGGATGAGTCAGCTTTACTTGTAGCCCAAGTCAAGCTACCGCTTGTGTTCGAAATCTGACCGTTGGACATGTGTCAGTTCCTTAGTGACCCAGGGTCATTTTGGACAAATCAGGTCGGGTTGCCTCCTGGCTATAAATAGCCCACCCCCTACACCATAAATTGGTGGCTGCTCAGAGTTAGTGCACGACTTTTGTCGTTTGAGAGCAACCCACCTCCGAACCCTTTGAGAGAGAGAATCCTTGCGAGGACAAAGCCCAAAACACCCAGAGCCAAAGAGTGTTAGGCATCACTGAAGTCTTTCTGTCCGCATGATCTGAAGACTTATTACACTTGAGGACTGTGAATCCTCCAGCCGGTTAGGCGTCGCGTTTTGAGCATCCAAGAGTCATTGTGGATTGCCGGTGAACAAAGACTGTGAAGGTTTGGAAGTCTCCCTTGAAGACTTACTAGAGTGATTGGGTGAGGACTAAGTGTTCTTAGCTCAAGGGGAATAAGGTGAAGACGTGGTCTTCTGAGTTGAATCTCAGCCTCCCTAACCATACGTACAGTTGTCACAACAACTGGAACTGGTCCAACAAACCCCTTGTCCTCTCCGAGCAACTGGTTCTATCCTACCTCTCTCACCTTACTTACAGTTTGTCTTCGTGAAGTCTTTGCCTGCTTGCCTTATCTGTTTGACTTCACTGTGTGAAGACTGTTGTTTGTTTGGCTTCATACTATCTTCCATCTTGATCCAATCTACCTAGTTGCTTATAGTCTTCGTGCTTTCACTTCATTGCTTACTTGACTATGGCTTGTCTAGTGTAGTCTACCTTTCGCTGCATATCAATAGAGTCTTTTCTATCGTTTGTCTTCGAAACACCCATGTTTTGAAGACTTTCATAAAAATCGCCTGTTCACCCCCCTCTAGTCGAATACTAGAACTTTCAGCGCCCTACCCCCTGGGCGCGCCCTCCACCCTCGTGGCCGCCTCGTTGCGTCTCAGACTTCATCTCCAAGTCTCCTGGTCTGCTTCTGGTCCAAGAAAGATCATCGCGAAAGTCTCATTCTGTTTGGACTCTGTTTGGTATTCCTTTTCCGCGAAACTCTAAAACAGGCAGAAAACAGAAACTGACACTGGGCTCTAGGTTAATAGGTTAGTCCCAAAAATAATATAAAATAGCATATAAATGCATATAAAACATCCAAAACAGATAATATAATAGCATGGAACAATAAAAAATTATAGATATGTTGGAGACGTATCAAGCATCCCCAAGCTTAATTCCCGCTCGTCCTCGAGTAGGAAAATGATAAAACGGAATTTTTGATGTGGAATGCTACCTAAAATAATTATCCATGTAATCCTCTTTATTGTGGCATGAATGTTCAGATCCAAAAGATTCGAAACAAAAGTCATATAGTCTGGCTATGCTCCATGATACGTCCATTTTGCATCATGCTTTTATATCAATATTTATTGCATTATGGGTTGTTATTACACGTTATATCACAATACTTATGCCTTTCTCTCTTATTTTATAAGGTTTACATGAAGAGGGAGAATGTTGGCATCTGGAATTCTGGACTGGAAAACGAGCAAATATTAGAGACCTATTCTAAACAACTTCAAAAGTCCTGAAACTCCATGGAAATCATTTTTTTGAATATATTAAAAATATTGGGTAAAGAAAGCACCAGAGGGGGGCCACCCACCAGCCACGGGGGTGGAGGGCGCGCCCTACCCCCTGGCTGCGCCCCCTGCCTCGTGGGCCACCTGGCAGGCCCCCGATGTCCATCTTCTGCTATAGGGTGTCTTTTGCCCTGAAAAAAAATCATATGGAAGCTTTCGGGATGAAGCGCCGCCGTCTCGAGGCGGAACCTGGGCAGGACCAATCTAGGGCTCTGGCGGAGCCGTTCTGCCGGGGAAACATCCCTCCAAGAGGGGGAAATCACCGCCATCATCATCACCATTGATCCTCTCATCGGGAGGGGGTCAATCTCCATCAACATCTTCATCAGCACCATCTCCTGTCAAACCCTAGTTCATCTCTTGTATCCGATCTTTGTCTCAAAACCTCAGATTAGTACATGTGTGTTGCTAGTAGTGTTGATTACTCCTTGTAGTTGATGCTAGTTAGTTTATTCGGTGGAAGATCATATGTTCAGATCCTTAATGCTATTCAATACCCCTCTGATTATGAACATGAATATTATTTGTGAGTAGTTACATTTGTTCCTGAGGACATGGGAGAAGTCTTGTTATAAGTAAGCATGTGAATTTGGTATTCGTTCGATATTTTGATGAGATGTATGTTGTCTCTCCTCTAGTGGTGTTATGTGAACGTAGACTACATGATACTTCACCATGATTTGGGCCTAGGGGAAGGCATTGGGAAGTAATAAGTAGATAATGGGTTGCTAGAGTGACAGAAGCTTAAACCCTAGTTTATGCGTTGCTTCGTAAGGGGCTGATTTGGATCCATATGTTTGATGCTATGGTTAGGTTTACCTTAATTCTTCTTTTGTAGTTGTGGATGCTTGCGAGAGGGGTTAATCATAAGTGGGATGCTTGTCCGAGGAAGGGCGGTACCCAAGCACCGGTCCACCCACATATCAAATTATCAAAGTAACGAACGCGAATCATATGAGCATGATGAAAACTAGCTTGACAGTAATTCCCATGTGTCTTCGGGAGCGCTTTGCTTTATATAAGAGTTTATCCAGGCTTGTCCTTTGCTACAAAAAGGATTGGGCCACCTTTCTGCACCTTAGTTACTTTTGTTACTTGTTACCCGTTACGAATTACCTTATCACAAAACTATCTGTTACTGATAATTTCAGTGCTTGCAGAGAATACCTTACTGAAAACTGCTTGTCATTTCCTTCCGCTCCTCGTTGGGTTCGACACTCTTACTTGTCAAAAGGACTATGATAGATCCCTTATACTTGTGGGTCATCAAGACTCTTTTCTGGCGCCGTTGCCGGGGAGTAAAGCTCCTTTGGTAAGTGGAATTTGGTAAGGAAACATTTATATAGTGTGCTGAAATTTACTGTCACTTGTTACTATGGAAAATAATCCTTTGAGGGGCTTGTTCGGGGTATCTTCACCCCAACCAGAAATGCAAAGAGTTGCTCCTCAACCTACTGAACCTACTGAAAATATTTACTTTGAAATTCCTTCAGGTATGATAGAGAAACTGCTAGCTAATCCCTATACAGGAGATGGAACATTACATCCCGATATGCACTTAATCTATGTGGATGAAGTTTGTGGATTATTTAAGCTTGCAGGTATGCCCGAGGATGTTGTCAAGAAGAAGGTCTTTCCTTTATCTTTGAAGGGAAAGGCATTGACATGGTATAGGATATGTGATGATATTGGATCATGGAACTACAATCGATTGAAATTGGAATTTCATCAGAAGTTTTATCCTATGCATTTGGTTCATCGTGATCGGAATTATATATATAATTTTTGGCCTTGTGAAGGAGAAAGTATCGCTCATGCTTGGGGGAGGTTTAAGTCAATGTTATATTCATGCCCCAATCATGAGCTCTCAAGATAAATTATTATTCAAAAATTTTATGCTCGGCTTTCTCATAATGATCGCTCCATGCTCAATGCTTCTTGTACTAGTTCTTTTATGATGAAGACTATTAAATTCAAATGGGATTTATTGGAAAGAATTAAACGCAACTCTGAAGATTGGGAACTCGACGAAGGTAAGGATTCAGGTATAACCCCTAACTTTGATTGTGTTAAATCTTTTATGGATATCGATGCTTTTCGTGAATTTAGCACTAAATATGGAGTTGACTCTGAGATAGTAGCTTCTTTCTGTGAATCATTTGCTACTCATGTTGATCTCCCTAAGGAGAAGTGGTTTAAATATCATCCTCCCATTGAAGTAAAGGTGGTAGAACCTATTAAAGTTGAAGAAGAAATTATCACTTATAATGTAGATCCTATTGTTCCTACTGCTTATATTGAGAAACCACCTTTCCCTGTTAGAATAAAGGAACATGCTAAAACTTCAATTGTGGTTCATAAGAGTAATACTAGAACACCTACACCCCTTGAACAAATTAAAGTTGAACCTAGTATCTCTATGCACTACAAAAAAGACACATCCATGACATTTTGGGATGAACGAAATTTTTTCTATCATACTTATGACACTTCTATGACGATAATTGTGACAAAACCCGATATCATCATAGATGTGGTGGGCTCCTACTTCTATGACAAAAAATTATGACAGAAAATGGGCTTTTCGTCCTGGACAGGCCAGAGATGCAACTGCATGACATTCTTTGGGCCGTCCATGACGGAAAAAACCATGGTAGAAGCAAGGACGAGGAAAATTTCGGGGAGTTCCCGGTTACGGTGGGTGGTCGGGGGCCAAGCGATGCACGTTTCTCCGGTACACGTACGCGCGTGTGTGCGAGGCGTTGGCTCTAACTGAACCTGAGCAAGGCTTGGGCTCTAACTGAACCCGAGCAATTGCACTGCAGGCTACGCGTTACTGAACCCGAGCGATCGATCGATGGCTGTTAACTGAACCCGATCGAGCGATTCCTTCGCTACTGCTGCTAACTGAAGCCGATCGATTGGATGAACAGTGAGCG
>NC_057810.1:569988620-570026320 GCF_018294505.1 Triticum aestivum
TGTAGGACCCTATGGCGTTGCCTCTGGATGAACAGGACGACCCCGTGGAGGGCTGGATGAACAGTAGATGATGAAGGGGTGCCCGTGGAGGGGTGGTTGAACAGTAGCCGGTGGAGTAGCGCGCAGTGGAGGTTGGATGAACAGGAGCTCGTGGAGGCTGGAGGAGGTCGATGGTAGCCCATGGAGGCTGGAGGAGGTCGACGGTGGAGATGAACAATATCCCGTGGAGTCCCGTTTTGCGGTATGCCACACCCCTCCCGATGAATAGGACCCCCGTTTCGACCGTAGCGCTCCAACACAAGTCCGTTTCGTCCGTTTTGCGGTACGCCACACCCCTCCCGATCAACAGGACCCCCGTTTCGACCGTAGGAGGTCCGTTTCCTCCATTTTGCGGTACACCAGACCCCTCCCGATGAACATGATCCCGTTTTGAACGTGGCCGGTCGAACATAAGGCCGTTTCCTTCGTTCTGCGGTACGCCAGGCCTCATTTCCATCGCCTGTTCCGTCCAAGCCATCCCGATGAACACGATGACGCATTCCGTTCTGACCCAGCCGGTTAGCTCCCCATGAACACGACGACGACGTTGTTTCTCTGTTCTGACCCAGCCATGTACACGAGCCCTGGGTGTACATATGCGCGAGTAGGCGTTCGAGACCCCGCCCGCATGTACACATACGTGGATGTATTTTCTTTCTTGCACACTGGCCGCTGAACGTACGTGTACATGCTACGTGCGCGCCTCTACTACGACACGTACGCGCCTCTACTATGACACATGCGCGCCTCTACTATGACACGTGCGCGCCTCTACATCCACCAGTATGTACTTATACGTTCGCGACCAGAATGACAACGCTACGTACGCTTCGACCAGGTGGGTCCCGATTGTCAGGCACTTCCTTGCGTGCGAAGATGTAGCTGGTGGGTCCTAGCAGTCAGGGGGGCGAATCGTTTTTTTGCCCGGACGCACTTCCTTGCATGCGAAGATGTAGCTGGTGGGTCCCAGCAGTCAGGGGAAATGTTTTTTTCGTGAAATACAGTGGCCCGTCCGGTGGGTCCCTGCTGTCAGGTGGAGGTATCATTATTTTCCGCGTAATAAGGAGGCACTTCCTTGCTGCAGCCGTGGACCAAGCTGTCAGCCTCTCCACGTACAATCCACGTCCGATGGAAGTCGTTCCTTGACCATGTTGACCACGCCGCGCCGAGAGCACCAGGGCGGTGGACGACGGCGAGGCCTAGGAAGGGGACGACGCGGAGCCGGGGAAGACGCGGCAGTGGATGCCCATGTAGAGACGAGTACGAGGGTCCACTAGTCCAGCTGTGGTGTGAGGCTGCCGTCGCCGCAGAATAACAGGGGGTGTGGATGAGTAGAGGGATGGCCTAGCCAGCAGTGGGAGTAGTAGGAGGTGGTGAGGCCTCCGCGGCAACACAGCCGACCACGGGAGGCAGGAGCATGCGGCACGACCGGCGCTGCTTTGGGCGGCTGGAGCAAGAAGACCAGAGGTTGAAGAAGCACTACGACCATTGGATGGACATCGTACGGTCACTGGAGCTAGAATCATTCATATTGACTAAAGTTGACAAAGGCCCCCATCCCAGTCAACTTAGTAGGCCCACAAGTCAGCCTCCCACCATGGTGGGTCCCAGCTAGCAGGGGGAGTATTCATTTTTTTGTGCGTAATAAGGAGGCACTTCCGGTGGGTCCGAGATGACAGTGGGGGGAATGTTTTTTTCGCGAAATATGGTGGTCCGTCCGGTGGGTCCCAACAGTCAGGGGGAAACATTTTTTTCATGAAATACGGTGGCCCGTCTGGTGGGTCCCATCAGTTAGGGGGAAACATTTTTTTTGCGAAATACTGGTGGCCCGTCCGGTGGATCCCTACTGTCAGGTGGAGGAATAATTATTTTCCGCGTAATAAGGAGGCACTTCCTTGCGGCTGCCGTGGACCCAGCTGTCAGGCTCTCCACGTACAGGACTCTTCCAATGGAATTCGGCCGTTGACCACATTGACCACGCTGCGCCGAGAGCACCACGGCGGTGGACGACAGCGAGGCCTAGGAAAGGGACGACGCGGAGCCGGGTGAAAGAACATGCGGTGCCCCCATGTTTGGTTTTGGTAATTGATGACAATCTCTATAGACTAATGGTTGTCTTGAGTTATATTTGAAGGATTTGTCCATAGGCTTTTCTTGAAGTCCATGTGTTGGTTTCAAGGAGTTTTTGAGTTGACCAAGGTGCTATTAAGGAATTATCCAAAGATTGGTCATGCGAGTGTTGAGCTTATTGCAAGCATGTCTTGAAGAAGAAGGTTGTGTGATCATTCATGTTTACCTTCAAGACATCATCCAAATGAAGAGAGTTGCAAAGATTCAAGGTTGATCAAGACTAAGTCAAGAGTGAATCAAGTTGATCAACTCACAAAGCATAGAAGATGTACCGAGAGGGATCAAGTGATCCCATGGTATGGTAAGCATTGTCCATTACACTTTATGTACTAACCCATGGTCTATGTGAGAGTTGTATGTGGGGTTAGGTACAAATCCATGGGCTTGCATCAAGAGGAAGATATCATACAACCCATGGAAAGGATGACATCAAGTGGTGATCGTCATCAAGATTGCCGTGTGCAAGTTCAAGTGGAGCATCACGAAGAGATCAAGTGCTTGAATCTTGCCATCCATTGTGGTGTCAATGGACTTGTGAATATGTGCCGAAGAGTGGCTCACCCATAGTGAACTATGGGGGAGCAATCATCTAATCTTCATCGAGCCAACGCAATCAAGAAAGGTGGTCCAACTTGAGGGAGTCAAGATCATCTTCATCTAGCTCCAGTGGACCATGTGCAAGGCAAAGGTTTTCCCTTGATAGGTTTTCTATTTTACCGGTCTTGTGGTGGTAGTTGGGAGACCGAGTTATAGGATCGTTTGCCGTACTATCAAGGGGGGCTCTCAAGTTGGTAGCTTGATTGTATCGTTAGTAGAGAGATCAAACCATTGCATTCTTGCATCATGTTTCTTGGTTCTTGTTTGGTTATCTTTGTGAGTCTTAGAGCTTATGGTCATCTTGATGACAAGCTTGAGTTCATCGAAAACGGAGTTCGCATGCGTCTTCTATGATGTTTTTGGTGTTGGAGGTTTTACTGGTCTTATCCGATGAAGGGTTCTCGCCATTTTCTTATGGGACTTTTCTCATTTGCTTATTCTTGATATTTCTATCAATATTGTGTTGGCCCATGTCGTTAGCTTTCCAACAAACTTGGTTTCGTTGAATTCGGAGTCCGTTTGCAAAAGTTGTGGCTGTTTTGGTAAAGGCTGCAGCGGTACTACCGCGACTAGAGCGGATGTAATTTTTTACTACCGCTCCAGAGCGGTACTACCGCTGCTCCTGAGCGGTAGTACCGCTCCAGAGCAGTACTACCATGGCTCCTAAGCGGTAGTACCGCCCCGGACCAAAATCTCGTGTTTTCTCTCTCGTTTGGGCTGTTTTGACCGTGCTAAGCGGTAGTACCGCTCCTCCAAGCGGTAGTACCGCTTGTGCACGACCTGAGCACATAACGGTTGGATTCGGGAGGTCCTATAAAAGGGGGTCTTCTTCCCCAATGAACCTAATCCTTTGAGCTCGTGTTCTTCCCCCATTGTTGACCTTCTTCGAGCTTGCTAACTCTCAATCCCTCCATGGATTCTTGCTAGTTTTTGAGGGAAAAGAGAGAGGAGATCTAGAGCCACATTTGCACCAATCACTTTCTCCTCTATGTGAGGGGAAACCCTTGGATCTAGATCTTGGAGTTCTTGGTGTTCTCCTTCTTGTTCTTCCTCTCATTTTCCTCCCTAGCATTAGTTGCTTCGGTGGGATTTGGGAGAGAAGGACTTGGGCACTCCATGTGCCCTTGCCATTGCATTTGGTGCATCAGTTTGTGTTCTCCACGGTGATACGTGGAAGTTACAAGTTGAGAAGCTTATTACTCTTGGGTGCTTGGTGCCCTTGAGCTTGTTCCTCTTGGGTGCTTGGGTGCCCTAGACGGTTGGTGGTGTTCGGAGCTCAATCATTGTGGTGTAAAGCTCCGGGCAAGCATCGGGGTCTCCAATTAGGTTGTGGAGATCGCCCTGAGCAATTTGTTGGGTTCGGTGACCGCCCCCAAGGGTCGCCATTTGTACAGGTTCGGTGACCGCCCTCAAGGGTCCCTTAGTGGAATCACGGCATCTTGCATTGTGCGAGGGCGTGAGGAGATTACGGTGGCCCTAGTGGCTTCTTGGGGAGCATTGTGCCTCCACACCGCTTCAAACGGAGATTAGCATCCGCAAGGGTGTGAACTTCGGGATACATCATCGTCTCTGCGTGCCTCGGTTATCTCTTACCCGAGCCCTTTACTTATGCACTTTACTTTGTGATAGCCATATTGTTCTTTGTCATATATCTTGCTATCACATAGTTGCTTATCTTGCTTAGCATAAGTTGTTGGTGCACATAGGTGAGCCTAGTTGTTGTAGGTTTTGTGCTTGACAAATTAACCGCTAGGTTTATTCCGCATTTGTTCAAGCCTCTACCGTAATTATTTTAAAACGCCTATTCACCCCCCCTCTAGGCGACATCCACGATCTTTCAATTGGTATCAGAGCCTTGTCTCTCTTTATTTGGATTTACCGCCTAGAGAGTAAAGATGTCGACTAGGGGATTAGGATTCTCTGACACTCTTAGTTTTAATGACACAAATTTTGATGTTTGGGTAATTCGCATGCTTAATCTCTTTAGGGTCATGGACCCGAATTTAGAGCGAATTGTAGATATGGGTTTTTCTCCTCCAAAGGATCCCCAAAGATTATCTTTAGAGGATGAGAAAAACTCTTATCTCAATGCTCAAGCTTCTAATGTGCTTTTCGATGCTTTGAGCAATGTAGTTATATTTGAACTCATGCTATTCCGGGATGCTCATGAGTTGTGGACAAACCTTCAAGATAAATATGGTGTGTCCAAGATTTGTGGGGATGATTGTTCTCCCTCCACCTCCGGTCGTATAGTCTTCTCAACTTCTTCTACTTCACCTACATGTGGTTTGCCATAAGGTAATGATATGGTGAGTAGTGTTGGTCATTGCAATGGTGATAGTATGCTTATTGTGGATGATCCTTCATCACTATATTATTGCAATGCTCCTTCTTTGGGCTTTAACACTTCGAGCACTCCAAATGTTTCACATGCTTGTGTTGATAGTCCTTGCATATCATATAGAAATTGCTTGACTAAATCACATGATGATATGCTTGCTATGTCTTGTTGCCATGATAAAAATGCATCTATTTCCTCGAATTATTGTGCTAACAATGTAGAGGAAACCGAACACTCCATGGAACAAGATGTGGTGTTTAATGGTGCCTCAAGGGATCCTACATCATCATCTATTGCTTTTTGCCTTATTGCTAAGGCATCAAAGGTATCTCCTACTTTGTACCCCAATATGTCTCTTGATGATGATGTTGATGCTAATGATGATGAGGATAATGATGAAGAGAATGATAATGTTGCCTCCTTAAAAACTAAGGGGGAGATGATTTTTAAAGCTCTTCATAAAAATAAAATTGCTCGTTCCAACTTCATGGAAATTATGTCCATTGCCATTGAGGGCAAGAAATATATTGAGGAGTTGGAATCTCATCTCGAGGAGCATGAGGTCACCAATGAGAAAATGGAAGCTCATGGGCGTGATTACGCAAATGAGATCGCGGAGCTATCTCAAGCTCTTGAACATGAACAAACCACCTTCGAATCTCTTGAGGAGACTTTTGCTCTAGAATTATCTAGAGTGAGGGAATCTCATGATAGAGCTCTTGAGGTGGCCAACGATTTCAAAACTAAAAATGCTAAGCTTTAAGTTTCTCATGCTAGACTCCTTCAGGATTTTGAGCACCTCGAAAATGGCTCAAGGGTCATCAAGGGTGAGCTCATCAAACTCACCGAGTCTCATGCCCAACTTGAAGCTTCTTATATAAAAGAGCTTGCCAAGTTTCCTTCTCCTCTTGTTGTTAATGATGATGCTTGTGCTACTAATTCTATTACTTGTGAAGCATCCATTTTGAAGGAGAATGTTGAGCTACGGGCTCAACTTGAGGTGCTATCTAGCAATTATGGGAAATTGGAAGAAAGTCATGAAAAGCTCTCAAGCTCTCATGATGATCTTCTAGTATCCCATAGTGTGCTAAAGATAGCTCATGAGGCCATGATTGCTAAGGTAACATCTAGTGAGCCTCATGTGGATACTAGCACTACTTCTAGTCAAAATAGTATATTGCCATGTGCTAGTCCTTGTAATTCATCTACTCACAATGTTGGTACATCTTGTGATGAATTGCTTTCCTTGCCTTGTTGCTCTAATGATGAAGCTTATACTTCCTCTAGTACTTGTGTTGAGACTAACCATGTAGAGGAAATCAAAGATCTCAAGGCCCAAGTCACTTCTTTGAAGAAAGACTTGGAAAAGTGTCATGAAGGGAAATCCACACTCAACAATATCTTGAGTGTGCAAAAATCCCCCAATGACAAAGGTGGACTTGGATTCAACTCCAATAAGAAGAATAAGTCCAAGATGAACAAAAAGAAGGGCCAAGAACAAGTCAAGAATTCGGCCAAGATTGTTTGCTTCAAGTGCAAAGTAGAAGGGCATCATGTTAGATCTTGCCCATTGAAGAAGAAGGCCATTAGTGTCAAGCAACAAGGGAAGAGGGCACAAGTTCAATCACATGCTCAACCTCAAGTTGAAGAAAGGCCTCTTCCCAAGAAGACTCAAGTTAATGCTTCTCAAGTTGAGAAATCAAGTGAGAAGAAAGTGAAGAGTAGACGTTGCTACCTATGCCGTGAGAAAGGTCACCTCGCTTCTTCATGCACTAGTGGTAACTTATCCAACCCAATTATTATTGATGATATCTATTCTCTTGGGAAGGATAAGGTTGGCAATGTGTTTGCCAAGTTTGTTGGTACTCAAAGTGGTGTCAAGAAAAGAACCATTTGGGTAGCCAAGCCTATTGTGACTAACCTCTTAGGACACAACTTGGTTGGGGACCAACAAGCTCAAACTTGATCAATAGGTGTTTTTGGAGGTCATTGGAGACTTGGCTACATTATGAAGAATTAAGGGGACTTCATCTTTCTTGTTGTCTCAAGCCAAGTCAATTGGGTTGTCAAGTTTCTATCTTATATCCAATGTGCCTCCTTGCGGTAACTTGTACTTAAATTGTTTACATTGAAAGTTACTTGCCCCTTTGCATGTTTTGGTTTTGTTCCTTGCATGTGTTTGTATATGATGTGTCTTCAAATTGCCTTTGTGTATGTTGGTTTGCACATCATGTTCTTGTGTGTCGTTCGTTGAGCCTTAGTGCATCTTGTTTATTTCTTAGTTGGCTCTTGTGAGAGATTAATGGAATATCCATTATGGGGGAGTGGTGTGCTTTGTGCACCTCACAATCCTATAAATGTGTGCACATGAGTAATACCATCTAGTATTGATATTTCAAGATTATCTAGTCGCTAGGTGGTATATCTCTCATGAGAAATTCAAATTCTAAAAATTCCATTGATTATCTCGTGTTGGATCCTCTTATTGCCTCTTGTTAAGTTTTCTTCATTGGTATCACATTATGGGGGAGTAATATGCTATGTATATTACTAGCCTAGAAAATGTGTACATTTGAGATGTTGTCACCTAGTGTTGATATTGTAGATTATCTTGTTCCTAGGTGGCATGTTAGCTCTACAAGTTGAAATTTGCTTGTGTGTGGTGTGAAGATGATGTTGGATATCCTTGCTATCTACCAATGAGAATTATTTCCAAATACTTCTTGTCTTATGACAATTGGTACTCACTTGTGTGGTAGAATTTATTGATCATCTTTACATTGGCTTTTGTTTTACTTGCCTTTTCTCTTGCCAAGGATTGTGTCAACTCCCGTTGTCTTCCATACCACTTGTGGATCTTGTTATTTCTTGTTCTTGTCTAGTGTTTTCTAGATATAGTGAAAGCGGTGATCCCACCTTGTGCATTTTGTATTCAAATACAAATCCTATATAATGCACAACTCGTGGGGGAGCTATTCTATTTTCTTCAGAACACTCTTCTTGTGATCCTTATCAAGTGTGTTTCGGTGGAAGGCAAGCCATTTCTTTTTGGTACTTTGTGCCATCATGAAACTTTGTTGAGAGCTTGGTTTGTTTGGAACCATCCTCTCTTTGGGAGTTTGACATCTTTAGTCTAGTGTGTATCAATGGATATCTCATTCCTTGATGTATCTTTAATGATATCTTCCAAGTGATGATTTCTCCATTTGGTATCCTTTTCACTTGGCATTTCTTTGTCTTTTGGTTTCAGGTTTTGGAAAGTCTTGAGCATGCATATTTACTTCATGTATTTCTTTTGGCATGCTTTCTTTCTTTGACTCAATATATTGGGGAAACTCCACCTACTCTCAATTTGGATGAGATGTGCATGAAATTCATTTTCATATCTATATGCACATATTTATGTGTAGTTTGTCCTATGTATTGGTGTTTCTAACTATTTGGTCCCGATGAGTTTGGGTACCGTTTAGTTTGTGTTGTTCTTCTAGGAACATTTTGAGATGCATTGGATGCTCGGCTCACTTACAAGGAAGGTGTTGTCACCATGTGCATATTGGAGTCAAGCTAGGATGATCAATGAACTACTATCTACCTTCAATTGGTATCTACTACATCCTTTCAATGATATCTCGGTAACAAGTATCTATTCATGCTTTCCCTTCTTGCATTCAACCTTGTGTAGGTTGTATCTTGGCATGATGTTCATTTCATATCTTGTGATACTTGCTTCCTTTCTCAAAGCATCCCAACGATGATCTCTGTTACTAGTTGTGATGCCCTTGATGGATGTGTGTTTGGACTTCATTTATATACAATAAGACCATATCTAGCCAAGTGCTATGCTTTCAAGCAAATATCTTATTGGTATATTTATGTCTTCCTTGTGGATATCTTGTTCCTTCGTGTTGTAACTATTTCGGGTGTACATCCTTCTTTGTAGACATATATCATCATGATTTCATCTACCTAGAACCTTATACACCTGAGATAAATTACATCTCTAGATGATATCCTTTCTTTCACGTCCACCTTGTCTTTCTTTTGTTATTTCTTTGGTGGCTCCGTGAAAGACCTTGTCTTGAGTGCGGGTCTTATCTCATTGCATCTTGATGCACTCTTTTGTGGTGAAGATCTTTTTCCTCATGCTTATCTTGACGAGGCCTTTGCCATCCTAATTGGTATCCCTCGTCTTGATGAGGCTTTCATTTTCTATCTTCACCACGGGTTGTCACAAGCATAGGTTCTCTTCTGCTTATTAGTAAGCTTATGAACCCATTTGCTAGTTGTGTGTGGGAATGATAGGCCTTGCACCGTGTGCCTCATTCTTCCAAGACTATGTTGATGCTTAATGCTCATCCTAATTTTAGTCTTCTCAAGTGCTTCGCCATGACTCACACACATCATTTTGGTTGAGCCTATTCTTAAGTTACCTCTTTTACATGTTGCTCAACCATATGCTTGTTGCAAGCGCTAGGCTTTGTTTCCTATATGCTCACTTGCACTGGATGTGAGTTTCTATTGATTTTGGGGGAGCTATGATCCTATTTTGTGCACTTTGTATTCAAATACAAAAAATTCTTATGTATGCACAAATCATGGGGAGCTTCTCTAGTTTCTTTAGAACACTCCTTTGCGCTTATCATAATATTTTTATTCTTGTGGCATGTAGGATCATTGGTCTAGTTGGTTCAATTGATATCCATTAATTGGTTGCTTCAATTGGTATCTTCTGATTGCTTGTGTCTCTCTTTGTTATGTCTTTATGTCATATCTTTTTGTTGCAATCTTTGGGCGTAAATATAGTTTGTCTTCCTCCAAGTATCGGCAGTTGGATATGTGTATTGCATTCCACTCTCTTGTTGAGAAATACACAATTTATGGAGGAACACCTTTTATTTTGGCCTTCTCAACTTTTCACCCATTTTGGCAATCGATGCCAATGGAGGAGGAGTTTCAGAGAGTTTTGTGGAGCTCTTGCTTTGGTTTTGTGCCTTAGCATTTGCATCTCATTCGTTACACTATTGTTGCATTGCATTGTGATGCATAATTCCTTATATAAACTCTCTTGAAAGTGATTGTCATCAATTACCAAAATGGGGGAGATTGAAAGAACATGCGGTGCCCCCATGTTTGGTTTTGGTAATTGATGACAATCTCTATGGACTAATGGTTGTCTTGAGTTATATTTGAAGGATTTGTCCATAGGCTTTTCTTGAAGTCCATGTGTTGGTTTCAAGGAGTTTTTGAGTTGACCAAGGTGCTATTAAGGAATTATCAAAAGATTGGTCATGCGAGTGTTGAGCTTATTGCAAGCATGTCTTGAAGAAGAAGGTTGTGTGATCATTCATGTTTACCTTCAAGACATCATCCAAATGAAGAGAGTTGCAAAGATTCAAGGTTGATCAAGACTAAGTCAAGAGTGAATCAAGTTGATCAACTCACAAAGCGTAGAAGATGTACCGAGAGGGATCAAGTGATCCCAAGGTATGGTAAGCATTGTCCATTACACTTTATGTACTAACCCATGGTCTATGTGAGAGTTGTATGTGGGGTTAGGTACGTATCCATGGGCTTACATCAAGAGGAAGATATCATACAGCCCATGGAAATGATGACATCAAGTGGTGATCGTCATCAAGATTGCCGTGTGCAAGTTCAAGTGGAGCATCACGAAGAGATCAAGTGCTTGAATCTTGCCATCCATTGTGGTGTCAATGGACTTGTGAAGATGTGCCGAAGAGTGGCTCACCCATAGTGAACTATGGGGGAGCAATCATCTAGTCTTCATCGAGCCAACGCAATCAAGAAAGGTGGTCCAACTTGAGGGAGTCAAGATCGTCTTCATCTAGCTCAAGTGGACCATGTGCAAGGCAAAGGTTTTCCCTTGATAGGTTTTCTATTTTACCGGTCTTGTGGTGGTAGTTGGGAGACCGAGTTCTAGGATCGTTTGCCGTACTATCAAGGGGGGCTCTCAAGTTAGTAGCTTGATCGTATCGTTAGTAGAGAGCTCAAACCATTGCATCCTTGCATCATGTTTATTGGTTCTTGTTTGGTTATCTTTGTGAGTCTTAGAGCTTATGGTCATCTTGATGACAAGCTTGAGTTCATCAAAAATGGAGTTTGCATGCGTCTTCTATGATGTTTTCGGTGTTGAAGGTTTTACCGGTCTTATCCAATGAAGGGTTCTCGCCATTTTCTTATGGGACTTTTATCATTTGCTTATTCTTGATATTTCTATCAATATTGTGTTAGCCCATGTCGTTAGCTTTCCAACAAACTTGGTTTCGTTGAATTCGGAGTCCGTTTGCAAAAGTTGTGGCTGTTTTGGTAAAGGCTGCAGCGGTACTACCGCGACTAGAGCGGATGTAATTTTTTACTACCGCTCCAGAGCGGTACTACCGCTGCTCCTGAGCGGTAGTACCGCTCCAGAGCAGTACTACCGTGGCTCCTAAGTGGTAGTACCGCCCCAGACCAAAATCTCGTGTTTTCTCTCTCGTTTGGGCTGTTTTGACCGTGCTAAGTGGTAGTACCGCTCCTCCAAGCGGTAGTACCGCTTGTGCACAACCTGAGCACATAACGGTTGGATTCGGGAGGTCCTGTAAAAGGGGGTCTTCTTCCCCAATGAACCTAATCCTTTGAGCTCGTGTTCTTCCCCCATTGTTAACCTTCTTCGAGCTTGCTAACTCTCAATCCCTGCATGAATTCTTGCTAGTTTTTGAGGGAAAAGAGAGAGGAGATCTAGAGCCACATTTGCACCAATCACTTTCTCCTCTATGTGAGGGGAACCCCTTGGATCTAGATCTTGGAGTTCTTGGTGTTCTCCTTCTTGTTCTTCCTCTCATTTTCCTCCCTAGCATTAGTTGCTTCGGTGGGATTTGGGAGAGAAGGACTTGGGCACTCCGTGTGCCCTTGCCATTGCATTTGGTGCATCGGTTTGAGTTCTCCATGGTGATACGTGGAAGTTACAAGTTGAGAAGCTTATTACTCTTGGGTGCTTGGTGCCCTTGAGCTTGTTCCTCTTGGGTGCTTGGGCGCCCTAGACGGTTGGTGGTGTTCGGAGCTCAATCATTGTGGTGTAAAGCTCCGGGCAAGCGTCGGGGTCTCCAATTAGGTTGTGGAGATCGCCACGAGCAATTTGTCGGGTTCGGTGACCGCCCCCAAGGGTCGCCATTTGTACAGGTTCGGTGACCGCCCTCAAGGGTCCCTTAGTGGAATCACGGCATCTTGCATTGTGCGAGGGCGTGAGGAGATTACGGTGGCCCTAGTGGCTTCTTGGGGAGCATTGTGCCTCCACACTGCTTCAAACGGAGATTAGCATCCGCAAGGGTGTGAACTTCGGGATACATCGTCGTCTCCGCGTGCCTCGGTTATCTCTTACCCGAGCCCTTTACTTATGCACTTTACTTTGTGATAGCCATATTGTTCTTTGTCATATATCTTGCTATCACATAGTTGCTTATCTTACTTAGCATAAGTTGTTGGTGCACATAGGTGAGCCTAGTTGTTGTAGGTTTTGTGCTTAACAAATTAACCGCTAGGTTTATTCCGCATTTGTTCAAGCCTCTACCATAATTATTTTAAAACGCCTATTCACCCCCCTCTAGGCGACATCCACGATCTTTCACCGGGGAAGACGCGACAGTGGATGTCCTTGCGGAGAGGAGTAAGAGGGTTCACTGGTTCGGCTGCGCTGCCGTCACCGCAGAGTAACAGGGGGTGTGGGTGAGTGGAGTGGAGGGATGGCCTGGCCAGCGTTGGGAGTAGTATGGGGGCAGTGAGGCCTCCGTGGCAGCACAGCCAGCCACGGGAGGCAGGAGCAGGCGGCACGACCGGCGTTGCTTTGGGCGGGTGGAGTAAGAAGACCAGAGGTTGAAGAAGCACTACGGCCGTTGGATGGACATTGTATGGTCAGTTGAGCTAGAATCATGCATATTGACTAAGTTGACAAAGCCCTCCATCCCCATCAACTTAGTAGGCCCACTATACTGGGTCCCAGCTAGCAGGGGGAGTATTCATTTTTTTGTGCGTAATAAGGAGGCACTTCCTTGCGTGCGAAGATATAGCTGGTGGGTCCGAGCTGTCAGCGGCGGTAACACTTTTTTCGCAAAATACAGAGGCCCTTTCGGTGGGTCCCAGATGTCAGGTGGAGGAATCATTATTTTGCGTGTAATAAGGAGGCATTTCCTTGCGTGCGGCCGTGGACCCAGCTGTCAGCCTCTCCACGTACAGTCCACGTCAGATGCATGTCGGTCATTGACCATATTGACCAGGCCACGCTGAGAGCACCAGGGCAGTGGACGACGGCGAGGCCTAGGAAGGGAACGACACGGAGCCAGGGAAGACTCGAAAGTTGTTTCCCACGTGGAGGGGAGTACGACTGTACGAGGGTTTACTGGTTCGTCTGCCCTCGCCAGAGAATAACAGCAGGTGTGGGACTGTGCGTGAGTAGAGGGATGGCTATGCTAGCGATGGGAGTACAGTGGGGCGGTGAGACCTGCGCGGCAGCATAGCCGGCCGCGGGGAGGAGGGAGTAGGCAGTCTCGCCGGCGCTTGTTTGAGCGACTGGAGCGGGAAGAGCAGAGATTGAAGAAGCACGACGGCCGTTGGATGGACATCCAACAGTCACTGCTTATGCGTAAACCTTTTTTTAGGAAAGCCTCAAATCTGTGGAAAACAGCATACAGGCCATCTGCCATTATTTCAAATAATTTACAGCCCATTTGCTAATTCTTATGGGTTTTTTGGAGCCCATATTCTTTTTGTTAGCATTACAGCCCATATTGTGGCCACGGTTAAAAAATTATACGAAATTTTGCATATGTCGGTGC
Organism: Triticum aestivum; assembly: GCF_018294505.1. Lineage (NCBI taxonomy): Eukaryota > Viridiplantae > Streptophyta > Magnoliopsida > Poales > Poaceae > Triticum > Triticum aestivum. The sequence goes on from NC_057810.1 coordinate 570,002,556, forward strand.
GGTCTGAACTGTTTTTAATCCTGAAATTTCGAGTCACATTCAGACTGATTTTAAAAATAAATGTATATCAATATAAAATCCAATAAATTGTCCACGCATAAAAATCAATCTCGAAATGAAAAAAAAGATATTTGAAACTAATTGTCGGTTTGATGTGTTTTAAAAACTTTCTCATTACTGATAGGCCATTCATTTTCTCGGCTAGCTGAATGAAGCTCTCCTTGTCTTGAAAGATTTGCAGCCCAACAGGCCTGATAAAGCGACTTACTTGACAAATCACAAAAAAACTGGGCTAGCCATTTTCATAAAGAAAAAAAAAAACTACTGGGCTAGTCTGTGGTAAACATAAAAGAAAAGAATGTCAAGACAGGCCAGAGTGTCCCGCACAGCCCAGTTGACACCCTGCTTCCGTCTCAAAAACAAATTAGATAAATGCCATTCCAATTATGGTGATTCATAAAAATGCCACTGCAATTTCCAAACTTTGAAAAATGCCACTGCAATTTTTGCAAACTTTGAAAAATGCCACTGCAGTTTGCAAACCTTGAAAAATGCCACTTCAGACTTCGAAAAATGCCACTAGAAATGGCATGAAATGGCATTTTTCAAAGTTTGGAAATTGCAGTGGCATTTCTCGGAAACACCAAATTTTGAGTGGCATTTATCAAATTAACCCAAAACAAAAATAACTGGGCGAGCTGCTGGGTCCCTGGTGTCAGCCGCTTATTGTGCAATTCTCTCGTTTATTGACTATGTTGACAATGGCATGGGACCCAGATGTCAGAAATCCACTAGGAGGAGCCATTTTTTATTGGCTTGAAATAAGGAGGCACTTGCTTGCGCACTGCCATGACCTTGGCGGGTCCCTGCTGTCATCCTCTCCACGTACAATCATCTCCTGATTGTGTACGCGTCAACTTGGTAGGCCCACAAGTCAGCCTCTAAACCCGTGGAGGACAAATACAACCCATTTAAAAAAATAACAGCCCATTCCATATGTTCAAACGGAAAGTTCAACATTCAAAGAAAAGTAACATGTCTGATCCACATATAGAGTACTGAACTTCCACGTTGACAACCATCATAGCCAAGTTAACTATCTACTCCCACTAATACTCTAGTAGCGTACAAGTACTAACTTACTCTTAGCTAACTAGACGATGCCAGCCGCCATCTGTGGTACATGCTAAACTCCGGCACCGGCGTCCTGCGCCTCGCCTCGGACTTGCAAGAGGTGCGATAGGGCACGTTGCTCGCGCGCGTTGGCCCTTTCCATGCCGCGTGGTCCACCGAAGCTTCGGCTTCCAAGCGGGAAACCCACTTGACGAGCTGGTAGTAAAAATCGGCGTCGCGAACGCGTGCATGCCCGACAGCCTCCAAGGCTATTTGCCGGGCGCCGACCTCCATGTAGTCAGCCCAGTTATGGGTGCTCTACTCGCAACTCAAAGCGTCGGTGCGTTGCTGCTCCATGTCCCGCTGGCGGTGCAAATCGGCGATACGCTGCTCCTCCGCCAGGCGGTCGCGCTTCAACAACTCCTGCTCCTCCGCCAAGCGGTCGCGTTCCAACAACTCCTTGATCTCCGCATTGCCATCTAAAGACAGATAGAATGCCTCCTCCCTCTGTCTGCCTTCCGGTGAAAAACTGAACACTAATTCCGGCGGTGACCCCCTCCAGCGTCGCCTACCACGGACGGGCGGGGGCATGGCGGACGTGGCGAGCAACATCGGGTCGGTGGGGGCTTATGAGGATATGGCGAGTTGGGTCACGGTGCCACCGGAGAAGGCCGGGAAACAATACTTATAGGCGGAAGGTAGCGCGACGGTCATCGAAATTCAATGCATAATGGCTTAGCGAGCCAGCTTGCCATGGAAAACTAGAGAAACTGAAATTATGACTATGCCGTCCCGTCCCGTCTGGGTCGCACGCTGGCATGACGGTCAAACGAGTGCACTCGAATCATCTCCCTCCTTGTCAATAATGATTCCATGGATTTAAAAAGTCCGCAGCAATTAAAGTGCATCTTTTTTCGCATCAGTTAGCTGCCTTAATTATGGCCGGCTGCATGCAGGCACTCAGAATCGCTCGCAGCCAGTACGCGGAGCAGCATGCAACGAGTCGCAGCCGAGGGCACGCATGTAGCCACTTAAATCGTTGGAATTAATTAGGCTTAAACTTATGCATGCCGTTAATTATTTCCATGCCTTGGTCTTGCTGCTTTGCTCACGGGACTAATAAACCCGAACAGAGGGAGTACGTGCATGATCTGCTATTTATTCGTGTAGGATCGAGTAGGTCGTTTCTTGAATTGAGCGCTGCAAACCGGAAAGGAGGTAGTACGTGCGTGATCCGCTATTTATCCGTGTTAGGATCGAGTAGGTAGGATAGTGTAGCTTGTCAGTTTCTTCAGAGGTAGGCATTTTTATTCAAAAAACTGCCACTTCGGATCTTGCATCGCAAATAAAACTGCCAGGAGTGCATTAGTAGGCTAGCTAGTGATCGATCAGTAACTTGTAAACACTGAGCGAACAAAAATAAGTAACTGTTAATGCACCTCAATGATTCAAGGATCATATACAAATATGTAGCTCTAAAAGCAAAGATCAGCCACTCCGGATCTTGCGTCGCAACTAAAAATAACTAGTACGATTCCCATACATAAGATCAACATGTTAATGCATCTCAATGATTCACAGATCATATACAAATATGTAGCTCCAAAAGCAAAGATCTAGAAAAAACATCTGTTCTTCCTACTAACATGGATGCTTCTCTTGGCCAACATTCAGTACAGACCGAAAGACAAATTTGTTTGTGAAGTCTACCATTCCTCTTGCAAACGTAAGTGGTTTCACCAACAGCTGGAACCATGAGAATGAACCACACATGATGGAGGAACATCCACTGCAATATGATTTGGTCTTCTCTCGATCACATTGCGAGACTATTTTCAGAATACAAACTTTAACTTAGGCAAAATGATGCCCATTGTATAATCAGACCAAAGCAATGAAGCACCTAGTGTTGGCCAATAAATAGTACAATACTACTTTTTTGCAGTCCATGAAGTGACTATCCAATCTTTCTGTGTCTATTTTCAAATGGCACTGCATGCAGTGACTATACTATTCTCTTGTGCAGTTCAACCAAAATTGCGGACACTTTGTTTGTTTGCCAAATAGCATCGGGCAGACATCTCTGTCTGCACAAATATCAAGCAACTAGTAAACATATACCACACCATGTATTTTTGGTTTAAATATGTCTCTTCCGCTTAGCATCTGTCATGTTCTGCATTGGACAATCTGATACAGTTATGTTTTGCCCTGGACAATTTCATACTGAATTGATTTGCTGGTTCAGAGAAGAAATATAGCGCCTATTCTTCATCAGACCAAGGATATCCATGTTCGCAGTGATGGAAGAGGTGAAATCAATACAACCGAAATTGAGCATCCAATCATTGAATCCTGTCCTGCACCTCCAATGTAGGTCCACCCTGCTAATAAATTCACATGCAAACCACTAGTATTACTATCTAATGACAGTACAAAAAGAGTAGCAAGATAGTATCAAACCATGTACCTTCGTAATGAACAGCTCATAATGCCACCAATTGGATATAAAGGTTTGGAAAAAAACATGCTCCTAATGTTGAACCAGTTGGACTATTTGTGCAGTTCCACTAAAATCGAGCATCCCTGTTTGCATAGATATTGAAAGTGTGATTACTATAAAAGTGGCACTAGTTGAAGCATAGACTCACAAATATAAGCATTCCAATTTCTTAATGGGAAAAGGTAGCAAGACTGTTTCTAACCACATGTTTGAAGGAATAAATAAAGCAACAACGGCTGATGTCAGGATGGCATACATAGTTTTTTCTGAAAAATTGAGCCATTCCTGACCTTTCCTCTTCTTTTAAGCATATTTTGTGCAGTTCTACTAAAATAAAATGCCGTCACCGCCTTGACAATTCAGTGACACTATACAAAAGGAAATGACTTAACATTACATCATGATGTTAGGTATGTAGTCGATAGGCATTAGAGACAAACATACAGACCTCCTCTGATAACATAATGAACATTAATTTTAACAAATGTGTGACTAGCTTTACCGGGATAATTTGAGTGAACTCTACGCCCTCTGTTCCTTAATATACGACGTTTTTGTGGTTCAATTTAAAGTACCCAAACATCTAGTATTTAGAAAAACAGGTAGTAGTTTTCTTGAGCACATATCTGGGAAAGCTTGCCACACTTTATTTATGTCCATACGCTAATGCAACACCATTCGAATACTAGAAATATACGCTAATCCAGTGGCTAGTGCAATAGTAGAGTAGTTAGTTTATTACAGGGTACAGTACAATGGTTTTACTGAACAGATTTCAATAAACTCTAGCACTGGAAGATTTCTATAAGAATTAACAATACAAAATGTAAAGGTAACAAGTTTCAGCATTGGTATACTAGTTGTGCATGAGCATTAAACCAAATACAAAAGTCTGAAGGTAACTAGCATTATTAACTAATGATAGTATAAAAAATTGCAAACCATGTATCTCCAAGGTAAATATCATTTCGAACTCGAGGGGCCTTAAAAATTGCTATCCCAATCTTGATAATCGATCAAACATAAAAACTTGATCGAACGAATCAAGAGAACAGCCGGAGGAGGAGGTGCCCACTCTTGACCTTTCCTCTTGTCTTCATAACTTTTTGTGCAGTTTAACCAAAATAAAATGACATCAGCGCCTTGGCATTTTGGTGACACTGTACAAAAAAATTAACTTATCTCATGAAAGTGAGGTATGTAATCTATAAGCATTAACAGTGCAAAAATCTGAAGGTAGTAACAAGTTTCATCGTTGGTATAGTGGCTATGCAACAACATTAGAATGCATTAGCTGAAAAATCTTTAATACATCCACAATCAACAGCTAACCCTGAAATAATCTAGTGACATTAAATGGCATTGCTTAAATTTATCGGTGGCATTAGACTGAGAGCGGCATTAGTTAAATGTGGCATCACTTTAGCAGTAGCATTGCTTGACTTGACTGCTGGCATTATACTAACAACAAAAAAAGTGGCAATAAGAGCATGGGAGGCCCATTCGGACAGTGGGCGCACTAGTACGATGTACCTCCACGGACGCAGAGTGGTGAGGGAGGTATGGTTGCCCAGAGCAACAAATATCCAAGCAGCATATGTGGATTACGTCCCATTATTGTTCTCTTTAGCCACCTTTTTCCTATGTGAGGACAACAAACTGATTGACCTGGTCATTCTCTATTGCGTAGTCATGCCTTTCTACCCTTCTTCAACCAAGAGACACGAGACTCATTCCTTAGCTACTGATTTTGCCCTTTTCAACCAAGATGCGGGTTCGATGCCTACTCTCTTGGACAATACAGTCTCCCTTCCTTTCCTTATTCAACCCAGACATGGACTAGTCTGCATGAAGTAGGGTTTCCTTTAATAGTGCAAATTATGGTTTTCGTCTGCGTGGCCAGCACAGCAGAGGATAGCAAATTGGGAAGACGGTGGAGTGGAAAAAGATCCACATGCAACGACGTGGCAGATGGGGCAATAGAACAAGGGTATGGTTCGAAAAGAGGTAGCATACCTGAGGGTCGGCGGGAAGTGGCTTCGCTCGTGGTCGTCTTCCTCCGCACACACTACAACAGCGAGCTTGGGGACGGAGGCCATCCCGCGCGGGTGCTAGGTCTGAGAGGACGGCCTTGTCGTCAGTGCGTGACCTCGCTCGCCGATGACGAGTGCGTCAACGCTGCACGTCCTTTTCTTCCCCGATGTTTCTGTGACCATCGGTGAGGAGGGAGAGAGAGGCCGTCTTTTTTAGATCTGGAGAGAGGGTGATAGTGTGAGAAGCAAGTGGGAAGCCCTTAGGAAGAAAGCGCTGAAGCTCCAGCCTATATATCTTTTTTATACTACCTGTATTGGAGGTGGAGTAGTGGTAGAGTAGTTTATATTTTCTCTGTGTACAGTACCAGTTAGTCGTGCTTCAAAACTGAACAACACGCCATTAAAAAAATAAAGGTCGATAACTAATGCGGCACCTCGTGCCAACGCGGCCAGATCACATTTTGCACGACAAATTACACACCATGTTTCGTTGACATGTGGTCCCGTTCCAACATATCAGTGAGACGACGGCGAGTCCTTTTCTACTAGTATTTCTGAACGAATGTGTAGGCCGGGGCGCCTCTTCGTGAACCGTGGCAAAATGGCAACCGTCCACCGACTCTTCGCCTTTCCTTCTTGATTTGGAACTGCTGTCGTACGCTCTTCCTCTCTCTCCTCCATTTTCCTTTAGCCCTTCACCCTTTCTTCTGCCATTGTTCGATCGTCTTCTCTATGGAGGGAATAGGCCGGAAACGACCCTGTTATTCTTGCCCCGATCTGAAAGATGACATGGTGGAGGAACTCATTGATCGGTGCGATGTCATCACCTCGGCTAGCATGGCAGGTTCATTCAAGACCATTCTCGGCTCAACTAATAACATCATTACAAGGAACCCAAGAGTCAATGAGCGGTTTGATCTCCCCTATCTTCTTTGTCGTGACCCTGATGACTGGCGCGGGGATGACGGAGGCCTCGCCTTGTGCAAGTTGATGCCACTTGATAATGATACGTATGATGTTAAGATGCCATCGCTTGAGGGTAAGGCTTGGGTAGGCGCAAATGGAGATTGGGTTGTTTACATTGGGTCCAACTGCGAGTGGGAACTTGTGAATGTGTACACTCGCCGGGTTCCACTTCCAAAAATCTTAGCAAACTGCCCAGAGGTTGAGCACACCGGTATTGTACGCACGTACAAATACGATCATGGTGACTGTCTTCTATGAAAGATAGCAATTTGTCGAGTTCCCAACCGCTCTTGGAATTACAACAACTATGAAGTTGTTGCTATCTTCGATAAGCTTGTTGCCGTCCTTCGTGGTTCGACTGGATGGATATTGCTCAAAAATCAGTTTCTGTACACGAATGAGTATTGTGATGCAATTCAATACGAGGGCCTTGTGTTTCCTGCCACCACTCGTGTCACTATTTTTGCATGGAATCCTTATGCTTTTGGTATGTTTGTCTTCCACCGTAATTATAATTGTTTCATCCACATACATGCGGGTTAGCAAGTTTCCCTTTACTAATTAACCTTCTTCTTGTGTTTCCAAGGTCCTATGAACATTCCACCACCTATACTTGAAAATTTTTATAACCAAGGGGGAGATGACGATGGTGATGATCACGAGCATGAGGACGAGTAGCACCCATACTCTGTGGCGCCTAGCAACTAATTTCGAGGGATCACCTCTTCTTGTGTGTATACAGCCCACTGATGATGTTACTACTAAGGAAGCATGTGTAGTCTCCCATGGTCGCACTCTCCGGACCTATTCCAACACCCGTTGCATGGTATTCGGGATGGATACTAGTGTGTTAGCGCCAACTCCTTCTCCCTGGTACAGAATTGATAGTCTTGGAGAAAACTCGCTCTTCCTTGGACAAAATTATCCAATGATGGTGAAAGGCGATCCAACTGCTGTTGACACAACGTTACTACCATTTATGAGAAGCAATTGTGTCTATACCTCAGAAATTTGGGTGGTTCCCTACCCTGGTACTGATATAGTAGGCCGCTTCAGCCTGGATGATCAGTCCTGCAGTGGTCTCAAGATCGACAATGGATGGCCCGTCCCAGAGAATCACTTGTGGTTCAAAGCAAGCGTTTCCAACACCGAGGAATGGTTGAGTTGAAGTTCATTTCATTGCTTGTTATTTGTTGTGTGATGAAAACTTTAGTATTTATAATGTATCCTCGTTGTCGATGTGGGTTGATGACCTGTTGTATGTAATAAAATGATATGCCTGTGATAAACTTACTAAATTTATGAATGACTTTCGAGTCGCTTCTCTGAGTGAGTGGTGTGATGAGGCAAAAATATATTTTCCGAATACATAATTGTACGTGCATTGCAACATGTTATCGGATGAGGCCAATCAACAATAGTAGTACACTATTTGTACTAGCTTCACATGCTTCGTGCGTCGGGCGGGTGTTTTTACTGTAGCCATATGTTAATGTGTTCGCTGTGGACACAGCTTCGGTGCCTTAAAGGCACCTACCTTTGGGTCACTGACGTGTGGGCCAGCCACCTGTTGGGCCCACATGTCATAGACACAAAGTAGGTGCCTTAAGGCACCGAAGCATCACCCGTTCGCTGTACGTAACCAGCTCCTCGAATCCTCGATACTAGTACTATATAAGTAGTACTAGGAGTAGTAGGGTGGCATGGGCTAGAACAAGCATTCACATCCAGGAGTACGGCACATGCCACCACCACGACATCCATCTGACACCATATTATTTCTTGGAGTCCGTGCTAGAGCAATTTCTTCAACCTCTTCGTTTCTCTAACTTCAGCCGTCGTGCGGCAGGTGAGGTGGGGGTTTGCCGATAGTCAGTTTCCTCAACTATGGTCCCACTTGTAAGACCAACTGCAACGCACGACCCCAAACGGATCTCCGTTTTGCACGAACTCCAACGATAATTTTGACTAGAAAAGCAAGACCAAAGAAAATAAGAACCATAAGAATATATTTTACTACTCTAGAAGATATCCAACTACCATAACTGCTCGTGTTAGTTGGATTAGTGCCTTCTCGATGCATTCATTGTTGATCTGCGGAGGCTCGATCTTGCGTGCTTCTTTCTTCTTCGAGTGTAAAGAAGTAGACGTTGCTTCCTCGCATCTAGTCTCATGTCTAGCCTCTATTCTAGTAGGAGTATCAACAAGTGCACTAGTCTCATCTCTATCCTCTATGCTAGCTAAAAGTGCTAGAACATCTACTAAACTGCGCTCTATCAATATATTGATGTACTCTTCTTCCCAATACCAAAACTTGCATCCATTCTACTCCCTCCGTTCCACAATACATGCCTTCTATTTGTCAAAATATAGATGTATCTAGACATGTTTTAGTATATAGGTACATCCATTTTTGGACAAATGGAAGTCAAGTATTTTGGAATGGAGGGAGTACATAATAAATTTTTTAAGTTAGCACAACTAGTCTAATGCGAGAGCACAACCGAAGATTTGGTCGGGTTCTTCCTCCTTTTGCCGACACATGGGACATCCAGCATCCGGGTCGTGTCATGCAAGAAAATAGAGTGGTAGTTGAAGCCACGTGATGTGCATCTTGGGTTAAACTGTAAATAGAATCTTACTACTCTTGAGTAACTCCAAAAGCAGCCACCGAAGATCTTTATTGAATTTGTTTTTCATCACTAGCACGTCGAGGTGAAAGATGTGCAGGTTCAGTGGGTCCTCTTGCATTTTCACTGACATGTGGGACCGCATGTGAGCAAACAGACGATGGGCTCCGTGCGTCCGCTGGCTAGATGAGAAGAGAGATAGAGGAGGGTTGAGCACGAACTCCAGGAAATTTGTTCTACATACTGTACCTCGATATAGGCTCGATATAGTGGGGTGGAATGGGCCATAACTAGCATTCACATATAGCAGTACGGCACACGCCACCCAGACGAGTCCCATCTGACACCAATTTTCTTGGAGTCCGTGCTACAGCCATCTCTTCTCCCTCCTATTTTCTCAGCCATCGCACGGTGGGAGGGGTTGGGGTTTGCCGATAGCCGGTTTGCTCAACTGCGGTCCCACTTGTAAGTGAAAATGCAACACCGCACACATTCCCCCTTGAGCAGCGTGCCGGACCAACCGTGTGGGGGGTGCGACGTGAACACGGCAGGCTTTTCCTTTTGAACTCGTAACTCGTAAAATTTGGTTCTTCTCCATGGCGCGACCGATAGATAGAAAATAACGATTTTGCCTAGAGTAATGAGAAGTTTGGTTCTGGCACCGTTCATGCATGGAGTATGTACAAAAATTATGAAGTTGATGCGAAAGGTAAGATAATTACTAGTAGTACCATATACTACTACATGGGTTTGACGGAAAGATAAAAATACATACGGATCCATCAACGACATCCTCACGCCCTAGTGCGTCGAGTCACCAACCGACGTGTGAGGAGCAGCGGCGTAGGCGGCGAGCTCAACGTGCATCTGAACAATGCCATCCAAGGTTGCCATGCGGTCCAAGAAGGCTAGCGTTCTATCGTCCTCCTCTTGCATGTAGTAGTCCTTGTGGATGATTTGTGCATAGACGTGGGTGATTATGTCGATGGTGTCTTGCTGCGCCAGGCACTACGCGGTGAGCGCGGCCTCGAGGTGGACATTCTTCGGTGTGACGGCGGGCAGTCGCAGGGCCACCAGTGCGTCGAAGAGGTTGTCACCATAGTGGCCGTTGAGGGTGGCAGACATCATAGAGCCTGGGCGCGTTGGCTGGAGGCGTACGTCAAAGTCGTCCGCGAGCTTCTTCACGATGGTGAACTTGTCGAGGAAACCGACAAGGACCTCGTCGAACAAGGAGACGAAGCTATCGTCCAAGCGGCCCCTCGCCCTGGCGGCCTCAAGCAATACCTGGAGATGTTCCTCGGTGCCGGGCCGCAGGCCGGCGTCGTGGACCATCTGGCACAGCCGGCTGATGCTCACGCTCATTGCCTCCATGGGTCTAGCTTAGCTTCTAGTCAACTGATCTTGCGATTCGAGTAATAACTCTTGCCTTTGGTTAGCGTGCGTAGGTGCGTAGGATTTCGTACTACTCCTCGGCCCTCTACTGCACCTGCCTTTGGCTGTATGATAGATGGGCCAGCCACCCCTTGGGCCCATGTGTCATTCACCCGAAGGCAGTTGCAGTAAGTCAATGAAGCTGCGTCCCCTACGTGCCGGTGTAGTATAGTCATCTCACCACACCTCTAGTTGGGGCCAAACGAGAGAAGTTTGATGTTTATTGGTTTATTGGTCCTCTTTGCATGTTGCGCCAAGTTTTGACCTTTGATTTAACTAATAAAATGTTAATGCATGTAAACAAAAATGTTGTGTAAGTCACCTTATGAAAACCAAATAATCCCAAAACACTTAGGCACGGTGCATTAACTCCCTCCTTGTTTCTTATTTCGTGACATATCAACCAATGAGAGATGTGGGCCGTGCAAGCTTTCAATGACTTGAGACTACCAAACATGACATGCAGTGTTTAGTTAGCAAAAAGACATTAAGTTCTCTCGCCGATAGGAATAAAACAATACACCATGTATTTATTTACAGAGGGAGTAGTACATTTTTTGTGACATGCATTACTAGATATTGCTAGTCAAATACCAAAATCCAGATGGACGTGGTAGTACTCCTAAATCCAGACCGTGGTGCTACTAGTACTAGTAGTAGTACTACCAATGTAGTAGGAGTACTAGCACTGTACTACCCGTTGGTCAAATTATTACGTGCTGCTCCTCATAGTGAAGTGACAAGACCCTGCGCCGGAGATGACACCTGAGTATAGGCGCCGTGTTTGGCATACCATAGTCAGCCTCACCGTCTGCAATCACTATCATCATGGCTGTAGAGCTAGCCTACTTACAACTAGCCCTGCTCGACATAATTTCCCGTGCGTAGATGCCCGTGCATTACACGGAACACCAAGATTGAGGGTGGACGGCGCCAGCAGCGGCGATCGCACCAGATTTTCAATGGCCTTCTAGATGTGGTGGGGAGGAGATAAGGCTGATTGTGAGAGACAAGGAGTTGTTTGTAAATAGGGAACAAGTGCGGGCATCTTTTTGCAAAAATGGAGAAGCTTGGTTTGTATGCGTCAGATCTAGATCTGATGGCTATTGGTGAAAGATGGGAGGCACAACATCATCACCAACTCAGGACCTGTTTGATTCGTAGGATTTTGAAAACGTAGGAATAGGACACGGCAAGATTACAAGTTTCAAACTGATATTACAAATGTTAGGAGTAATGCTTCACCTACGAAGAGGGAATTACTAGGAAGTTTACGTAAGAACTTTTGTTACTTTAGGTGGATGCAGCATTCGTACAAACTAAAATCCACCGTCCTGACAAGTCACTAATGGGCAAATAAGTTTTCGAGTCTCTGGCCACTTGATGTTTCAAAAACAAATTCAGCTTCTGCGGAGACTTTGTCATTTAGGCTTAGATGCTTGCGGTGATCAGCACTGTTGGGGTCTACGGTAGGGTGCGTCGACTGCAAACTAAAATTTTCCTACGCGCAGAACAACCAAGAACATGCTACGGGAGATGGATCACAGTTCTTTACCACTAGACGCGCAGTGCCGTGCAGCGGAAGAAGAGTTGGGGCAGCACATCTGCGTGGATCATCTCCTCCTCGTTCGATCTCCCTCGAATAGCCGGTCGTCCGATCCCACGTACAAGTTCGCTGGAGCGGTGCAAGTGCACCGCCTCTAATGGTATCCGCGCGTGTAGGAGGAACACCGTGCGGCAGACTGCTAGGTTCGATCACACAGTCGGCGGTGAGTGGAGGTGGCTATTCGCAACACATGCAAACCCTAGCACAGCGCTGAAGCGATCAATCGCATGAGTGTGCCGCACCTCCACTTTATATAGGAGTCCATCGCAGGCTCAACACTTGGGCCTCGCACGGACCCTAAAGCCCAAAGTCTACTCGGTCACGTTCCTAGTCCAGTTCGGATCACATCCGACCAGTGTCCTATGAACCGACCTCGTAGGTTCCTTCCCTTAAGCGCGTGACCCCTTAGGTTCAAGTCGGCTTGGTCCCAGTTTGGATTACCTCCGAAATGCACGGTTGGTAGCGGCCTCTAGCAAGGCATGCCGAACACCAAGCAGACCATGAAGCTGGTTAGGCGAACCTGTACATCATACTTCTGTTCCCTTTGCCACACGATATATGTTGTCGGGCTCAAGGCGAGTCTGTCATCCTTGTGGTATCCCGACCTCTTTCTCGTTCCAGTGATACTAACCACAAACCGGATTATCTCATAATCCTTGTTGCATGGCCATGCTTATCCTAGTCAGATCACACGAGGGACCCAGAGTATATCTCTCCTGATCGGAGGGGCAAATCCCATCTTGCTCGACCATGTCTCACAGCATGGGACTGGACAAACCCAAAACCTACCTTTGTAACTACCCAGTCACGGAGTAGCGTTTGGTCGGCCCAAAGCAAGTCTGTCACCATCCCGAGTACATGCGTCAGCTCAGGTCTTAGGACATAGAACGTATGTTGTACTAGAGACTCACAGATGACATATCACTGCGTCTCATAGTTGGGTCTGTCCGACTCGGACCTTATCTCGACTCGAATCCGACTACGTCGAATCCGACCAGACCTTTCGAAGTCCATATTATCCGGTTAGCATCCAATGCTCCATGGCCAGTGAGACCAAGCCATCGACCGTGTCATATGCTAGTCTAGTCAGCTGCGTGTCCACACAACCCTTTCGACTAGGGACCTTTTAGGACAGTCACCATACAATGCATAGTCCCTCAAACAAGTCATGTACTTGCCGATACACATCATTGATAATGTCCAAGGACTATCTTTATTCATAAACACATAGGAAATATCATCATACATGATTGCCTCTAGGGCATATCTCCAACAGTATCCCACTTGCACTAGAGTTAATCAAATAGACATCGAATGCCCATAGCTCTAACGTGCCCCTCATGCTTGGGTTGTGGAAGCGGCTTAGTCAACGGATCTCCAACATTTGCATCCGTGTGAATCTTGCATAACTCTACATCACCATTCTTTACGATCTTTCGTATTAGGTGATATTTCTGATCTATGTGTCTGACCTTGTGGTGACTCCTCGGCTCCTTGGCTTGTGCGATGGCACCAGAATTATCACAATAAAGGTCCAACGGTTTCACCGAGGCTGGGAAAATACCAAGATCATCCAGAAAATGCCGGATCCAAACACCTTCCTTTTCAGCTTCACAAGCCGCAATGTATTCGGCTTATGTGGTAGAATCGGCCACCGTATCCTGCTTGGGACTCATCCAGTGCACTGCTCCTCCGTTCAGGACGTACACGAATCCGGACTGTGATCGACAATCATCTCTGTCGGTTTGGAAACTAGCATCGGCGTAACCCCTTACGACGAGCTCTTCCTCACCTCCATAAACTAGGAACATCTCTTTAGTCCTTTTCAGGTACTTCAAAATAGTCTTTACCGCTGCCCAGTGACTCTCACCTGGGTTGGCCTGGTATTTGCTTGTTAGGCTTATTGCAAAAGCAACATCAGGCCTTGTACATATCATGGCATACATGATGGATCCGATTGCCGAGGCATACGGAATCCTACTCATCCTGCTTCGCTCATCAGATGTCGAAGGACTCTGAGTCTCACTTAGCCTTATACCATGTGAGAGTGGCAAGAACCCTTTCTTCGCCTCACTCATGTTGAACCGCTTCAACACTTTATCTATGTACGTGCTCTGGCTTAAGCCGAGCAGCCTCCTCGATCTATCTCTATAGATCTTAATGCCTAAAATATACACTGCCTCACCAAGGTCTTTCATCGAAAACTTGCCATTCAATGATTCCTTGACCGAGTTCAACATCGAAACATTATTTCCGATCAGTAGTATGTCATCCACATACAAGATCGAAAACACTATCGAGCTCCCACTTATCTTCTTGTATAAACAAGATTCCTCTTTGCTTTTGAAGAAACCGAGACCAATGACGACCTCATCAAAATGAATGTTCCAACTCCGAGATGCTTGCTTCAACCCATAAATAGATCTCTTGAGCCTGCATACCTTACTAGTGCTAGTCGGATCAACAAAACCCTCAGGCTGTATCATATACACGTCCTCGGTTAAATTGCCGTGTAGGAAAGCCGTTTTGACATCCATCTGCCATATCTCATAATCGAAATATGCAGCTATAGCTAGTATGATCCTCACCGATTTTAGCATCGCTACCAGCGAGCAAGTCTCGTCGTAGTCAATTCCTTGAACTTGTCCATAACCTTTAGCAACAAGCCGAGCTTTGTGGATCTGAACATTTCCATCCACATAGGTTTTCTTCTTAAAGACCCATTTGCAACCAATGGCAGTTACGCCAGGTGGCGGATCAACCAAGTCCCAGACCTGATTCTCATCCATGAACTTTTACTCGGATCTCATGGCCTCCAGCCATGCCTCGGAATCTGGGCTCACCATCGCTTCCGCATATGTGGCCGGCTCGTCACTTTGTAGCAACAATACATCACGCACTCTGTGCAATCTTTCCGACCTCCGTGGTTTCGGTGCCGCTTCCACTACAGGTTCCCTGACTAACTCCGGTATGATCTCATCACTAGCTGAGCTGTCCCTGAGTGGTCCTCGAATTTCTTCGAGTCGAACCGTCCTCCCACTAGCCTCCCGACTGAGAAACTCTTTCTCAAGGAAAACCCCATTCCGAGCAACAAACACTTTGTTCTCTTCCCGGTTGTAGAAGCTATATCCCAAGGTTTTCCTAGAATATCCCACGAATATGCATTTATCCGATTTAGGTGTAAGCTTGTCTGACATAAGTCGCTTGACAAATGTTTCACAACCCAAAATCTTTAGAAAAGACAAACTGGGACTCTTCCCGGTCCACATCTCATGTGGTGTCTTGTCTACGGATTTTGATGGTACCCTATTAAGTGTGAACGCTGCAGTTTCTAGAGCGTATCCCTAGAATGACAAGGGTAAATCCGATTTGCTCATCATAGACCGGACCATGTCCAACAAGGTCCTATTCCTCTGTTCCGATACACTGTTTCTCTATGGCGTACCCGGAGGTGTGAGATGAGGTACTATACCTCGACTTTTCAGATGATCATCAAACTCCTGGCTCATGTACTCACCTCCACGATCTGATCGTAGAAGCTTTATTGTCTTGCCGAGCTGATTCTCAACCTCGTTCTGAAACTCTTTGAACTTTTCAAAAGTTTCTGACTTGTGCCTCATCAAATAGATATTTCCATGTCTACTCAAGTCGTCGGTAAAAGTCATGAAGTACTGATAGCCACCTCTGGCAGTTGTGCTCATTGGACCACACACATCGCTATGTATAAGCTCCAACAGCTCGAACACCCTCTCACAACTCTTTGCGAAAGGAGACTTAGTCATCTTGCCGAGCAAGCATGATTCACATGTCTCGAACGACCCGAAGTCAGATGAAGTTAGGAGCCCATCATCATGGAGCTTCTTCATGCATTTCAGACTAATGTGTCCAAGTTGGCAATGCCAAAAGTATGTCGGATTTATCTCATTTGGCTTATGCCTCTTGACATTCACGTTATAGACTGGTCCCTGTTCTAGATTCAATATAAATAGCCCATCTACAATGGGTGCATAGCCGTGGAACATACCATTCAAAAATATCAAACAACCATTGTCCTTTAAATTGAATTCATAACCTTGACTCATAAAACATGAGGCAGAAATAATGTTCCGACTAAGTGCAGGAATGTAATAACAATTATACAATTCCATAATGAATCCGGAAGGAAGCTGGAGCTGCATCGTGCCGACCTCCAACGCAGCAACTCTTGCTTTGTTGCCGACCCTGATGTCAATCTCCCCTTGTGCCACACGCCTAGTTCTTACCAACCCCTGCATCGAGTTGCAAATATGAACAACCGATCCGGTATCAAATACCCAAGAGCTACTAGGTATGTCAGCAAGGTAAATGTCTATAACATATGCAACAAGTGTACCTTTGCCTAAAGAAACATTTCCGGCCTTCTTGCCATGCTCTGCAAGCCACTTGCTACAGTTCCTCTTCCAGTGACCGGTCTCCTTGCAGTGAATGCAAACGGTCTTCGAGTCCGGTCCAGACTTCGGCGCAGCGGCAGAGGTTACCGTCTCCGTGCCCTTTGCCTTAGCCTTTTTCTTGGACCAACTCTTCTTGAACTTAGCCGATTTCTGCACCATCAACACTTGATGAGTGCCTTTCTTAATATCCTGCTCTGCCACTTTGAGCATCCCATGTAATTCAGTGAGCTTCTTATCCATGCCATGCATATGATAGTTCGAGATGTACGTCCCATAGCTGGGTGGAAGAGAACCCAGAACATCATCAGTAGCCAGCTCATCCAAGAGCGGAAAGCCCAAACAATCCAAAGCTTGCACATATCCGATCATCTTGATCACATGTTGGCTCAGTGGATCACCTTCCTTCAGCTTGCAATCCATCAAGGATCGCCAGACGTTGAACCTTTCGGTCCTAGCCTGTGTCTGAAACATGCTCTTGAGACTCTCGATCATATTGTAAGCCTCAACATTTTCGAAATGCTATTGCGAATCAGGCTCCATACAAGCCAGCATCAGACAACTGATCTCCGTTGATTCATCAACGAGTTTCTGGTTGGCATTCTTAGTTGTGGCATTAGCATTATCGGTAGGTTCCTCTGGAAGTGGATACTCTAGAACATGTTCCTTTTTATCGTGCTTGAGAACAATTCTCAGATTTCTATACCAGGTGGTAAAGTTTGTTCCATTCAGTTTATCCTTTTCCAGAATTGATTTCAATGCAAAGTTGGGTTGAGCAGGTGGTTCCATTGATCTACAACAGAAAATATGCAATCACTAAGCAATGTGTTTATGTAGAGTAGTTCTAGCCTAAACAGAAATACTCCCACTGAAGTCAGCATCCCTCCGCAAACTCTCAGTGATTCAGGATCCGACTAGTGCATGCGACTAGTGAGCTTTAGCATCACTACTAGACAACATACCTATCCAGTAAGCAACTCCTTGCTAATCATATCTCTATACGATTCCTGTCGGTTGGGAAGGTATCTCATACCCCGGCTCCCAACCTTCTTTGCCACAAGGCCCAAAACCGTTTTGATAGCCCTGTCAAGTTAACCTGATGCAGTGCATGTCCGTGTCCGACACGAACCCTTCAGTTCAAGGACACCCAGCAGCACCCCAATTTTATGAGCCCACTACTAGACGTACTTGACGTGCGAAGGTGCAACATCGGGGATGGCAATTCGCTTGATATTCATGAGGGATCTTTCTACCATTCTAACATGAATAGAAACAAAGAAGCATAACAATCACAAATAAACACATATTGTGAAATAGTATGGCTCCTTCATGGACGTTCTTCCAGGCCAGCACCGACTCCGATGACCATCTATGAACTCCATCTTGTTTGTCACGCCGGGACGCCAAGCCACCAACCTGATCTCTATTATCCAACTACTACAAGTAGTAATGAATTTTACATAGAGTCACAAGTCGACAAGCAGGTCGTTATACAATATAATGACAGCACTTTGGCTCCTGCCGACTGACAAACATGACACGCAGACCATGTATAAATTACACACATGCATCACATACACATGAGCCATACAATTCACATCAAACCTGCAAAACGAAGTTGTGCATAGAATCGCATTCTACCGGTTTGTGTGTCGGGTACGAAATACACGGTGCTACGCACACGGCGGAAATCACAGATCGCATATGAACTCCGTTCACGCCGAATTTTCTGATCTGACCGATCATATCAATCATCGCGAATCCGATTCAGATTTAGTTTCACTGTTAACCCCGATGGCGGATGACCGATCGGTAGGGGTAGATCATGTCACGACCTCATCAATCCCAATTGACAGAAAACATAGCCTCAACGATCCCCATGTGTAGTTGATCACATCAACCGTGCACATAGCTGATCTTATCAATGACAACAGATCTCATATGCTGCCTCCACATATCTAATATGCATACGATCTGAATCCAAATCCTATAGCAGAGGCTCTGATACCACTGTTGGGGTCTACGGTAGGGTGCGTCGACTACAAATTAAAATTTTCCTATGTGCAGAACAACCAAGAACATGCTACGGGAGATGGATCACAGTTCGTTACCACTAGACGTGCAGTGCCATGCAACGGAAGAAGAGTTGGGGCAGCGCGTTTGCGTGGATCGTCTCCTCCTTGTTCGATCTCCCTTGAACAGCCGGTCGTCTGATCCCAAGTACAAGTTCGTCGGAGCGGCGCAAGTGCATCGCCTCTAACGGTATCCGTGCATGCAGGAGGAACACCGTGCGGCATACTGTTAGGTCCGATCACACAGTCGGCGGTGAGTGGAGGTGGCTATTCGCAACACATGCAAACCCTAGTCACAGCGCCGAAGCGATCAACCGCATGAGTGTGCCGCACCTCCACTTTATATAGGCGTCCATCGCAGGCTCAACACTTGGGCCTCGCGCGGACTCTAAAGCCCAAAGTCTACTCGGTCACGTTCCTAGTCCAGTTCGGATCACAGCCGACCAGTGTCCTATGAACCGACCTCGTAGGTTCCTTCTCTTAAGCGCGCGACCCCTTAGGTTCAAGTCGGCTTGGTCGCAGTTCAGATTACCTCAGAAATGCACGGTTGGTAGAAGCCTCTAGCAAGGCATGCCGGACACCAAGCAGACCATGAAGCTGGTTAGGCGAACCTGTACATCATACTTCTGTTCCCTTTTCCACACGATATATGTTGTGGGGCTCAAGGCGAGTCTATCATCCTTGTGGTATCCCGACCTCTTTCTCGTTCCAGTGATACCGACCACAAACCGGATTATCTCATAATCCCTGTCGCATGGACATGCTTATCCTGGTCGGATCACACGAGGGGCCCAGAGTATATCTCTCCTGATCGGAGGGGCAAATTCCATCTTTCTCGACCATGTCTCACAGCATGGGACTGGACAAACCCGAAGCCTACCTTTGTAACTACCCAGTCACGGAGTAGCGTTTGGTCGGCCCAAAGCAAGTCTGTCACCATCCCGAGTACATGCGTCAGCTCAGGTCTTAGGACATAGAACGTATGTTGTACTAGAGACTCATAGATGACATAGCGCTGCGTCTCATAGTTGGGTCTGTCCGACTTGGACCTTATCTCGACTCGAATCCGACTACGTCGAATCCGACCAGACCTTTCGAAGTCCATATTATCCGGTTAGCATCCAATGCTCCATGGCCAGTGAGACCAAGCCATCGACCGTGTCATATGCTAGTCTAGTCGGCTGCGCATCCACACAGCCCTTTCGACTAGGGACCTTTTAGGACAGTCACCATACAATGCATAGTCCCTCAAACAAGTCACGTACTTGCCGGTACACATCATTGATAATGTCCAAGGACTATCTTTATTCATAAACACATAGGAAATGTCATCATACATGATTGCCTCTAGGGCATATCTCCAACAAGCACGCCATTCAATGTTGCGCCAGAGAACGCCAAACCTAATTACCTTGAGCACACTTGCCTCCAGAACAAAGAACCTGGCCAATTTAATCTCAGATGTGCTGCCTCGGTAGTCGATCAAATCAATTTCTGTAAGATGGAGATCAAGGCATTCGATGAGATTGTTATAGTGTAGCACATTTTTTTACTTTCGGGTCTTTTTTTATCTGCAAAAGAAGAGAACATATTAGAGCAGCTGGCTGTATAAGATTTCCATGTCATCAAGTGGTACCAATATCATTTGCTCATATGATAGGGTTGGCTGGCTAGTGATATTTTTTCGCTCACTCTCTCTCTCTCTCTCTCTCTCTCTCTCTCTCTTTCTGTTTCCTCTCATTTAACTAGGAGCACGTGAAGAGCTTGGGCATTTGTTGCCTTCCACTATGTGGCTGATGCCATATTTTGCAAAAGTATGCTACATAATACACATCGATGTCAAATCAAAAGATTTTGGCACCGCTCTCGCAATGTGAGAGAGTTGGCACAGCTGTGCACACAGACCCACATGTATAAACAAATTAATCAAACCAACTACACCAGCCTCTCACTCTCCCAAACAAGTGATTTTTATTGCCTCAGTCCTCTCTCTCTCCCACGTAGTGTTTTTTCATTGCGTGAGTTAATTTGGCACCGGAGCAAAGTAGGTGATCTAGATTGGGGCACCAGGTGAGCAATGGAGGGGCATCGATGCCAAATGCATCACAAGTGAATTTGGCACGTGTTTTGGCCTACATAGCCCACTTTTGTACTCCCTCCGTCCCAAAATTCTTGTCTTAAATTTGTCTAAATACGGATGTATCTAGTTACATTTTAGTGTTAGATATATCCGTATCTAAACAAATATAAGACAAGAATTTTGGGACAGAGGGAATACTACCTCGTATTTAGTATAAAATTTTGACCATAGATTTACCTAAGAAAATGCCAATGCATGTCACTAAAAATTACACCATTTGAAATTATGTTCAAATACGAATCCAACGATATAGTTCTTAGTGACATGTATTAACATTTTGTCAGTTAAATCTATGGTCAAATTTTGATACTACAAAATTGGAAGAGTAAACCAGGACGGAGGTAGTACTTGCTCTTAGGGTAACCATAGAGTTACTGGAGTAGTCTAAGTTACTTTCCACTATGACTAGCCTAGGCTACTATAGTAGTACAACATAAAAACGATGCAGGTGATCACGTGAGAAAAAAATACTAAAAACATTTCTTTCGGTGCAGTGCGTAGATGCAGTTTTGAACACTACACTTGTCATCGTAATTTGGGAAAATTACGAAAAAATTGAGCTACGTTGTGATTACCGTTTACTTATAGGAAAGAAGTTTCACCTTGATGAGTAGCTTCTCCGCGCGCGGAAAGCATGTAAGGAATCCAACAACTTGATCCAGATTGGGGCCGATAGATTTTAGTGCCAAGATCTTCACTATGCGCATGGACTGGGTCAAGCTTGTGGGAATCATTTTCTGGAAGATGGTCATAAATACATCAAGAAGAAATTAAAAAATGTGAATTTCAAGAAGACGGAGAAGAAGATGAGTGCTGTACCTGAACGATTACAGATCCAATAAAGAGTTCGGAGAATTCGGCAGACGAGTACACCAACGCTATCAATTTCGGCGCGTCAATGACCCTGATTTTTGTTGGACCTTCTAGATCCGATACAAGCAATCTCTCAAGGAAAGGTGCATTCTCAATGACCATAACATGGAACAGCTGGAGTGATCTCTTCCCAATTGACGTCTTGTTGCAGGGCCAGCAAGACAGATAAATCCATCGGAGATTCGTCGAGGCAATGTGGAGGCTAATGAACCCGTGGATCTGCTCAAGACAAAGGTACTCGAGTGCAATACAGCTGCGGAGCAGGTGCTCCATAGCCTTCTTCGAGACGACAACATCAAAGAGGTCGAGCTGCTTGAGTTGAGGGAGAAGAAGGGCGGGCGCGGCATTAATCTGGGGAAGATAGCAGGAGCTGAAGCTGGCGCGACGCAGCGTTGGCGTGAGGCGGAGCACGGACGGCGGCAGAGAGCGACATCGTCAAGCTTCAAAGCTGAGCTCCTCGAGATGATCTAGGGGGGATAAGAACCACTC
The DNA here is from genome assembly GCF_018294505.1 of Triticum aestivum. Classification (NCBI taxonomy): domain Eukaryota; kingdom Viridiplantae; phylum Streptophyta; class Magnoliopsida; order Poales; family Poaceae; genus Triticum; species Triticum aestivum. The sequence continues at coordinate 570,024,839 of NC_057810.1, forward strand.
GTCGAACTTGGGTTGGACCTTGCAGTTGGTACTGAACATGCGGATGTCAAGGCATCTGGCTGGCCCAGGGTGCGATGAAAGGATCTTGGAGACTGCAGCCATTCGTTTGCAATCCCCGTCACAGAGGCAGCTGTCAACGGTAAGGTTGAGGGGGACGCAGCGCCAGAGGGGGCGCCACCGCTGGGAGAGCAGGGCGGTCCGCACGGCAGATTTGGTGGGGAGGAGGCCGATGATGACGAGCAGCATGTCATCGGGGAGGCTGCTGATGAAGTCCAGGCTCGCCGGATGCGGTTTTGACTCGAGCCGCCTCCGCTTGTTGGTTGCCTCGCCATCCATCTCAACTAGCGGCGACGCCGGTGTACACGTGTGCTGGTGTGTGTTGTGTGCTGGGTGTGCATGAGTGCGTCCTTCTGTGCATGCCGCCGCGCAGTGGTGAATTGTGCGCGAGTGCGTCCTTCACGCGCAAGAAGTGTGTCCTCAATGCGCCCTCAATTTACTAGCGAGCGGGGTGCTACCCCAAGTGGTTTCAACTTTGTTTACTTCACCGCGTGTTAGATGGGCCTCTAGTTTACTTATTTTCACCCACTGCCACATGGGCCAGCACACGAAGATACAGAACACGAGCTGACAGGGCAGCATGTGGATTGGTTGACCGGTCAACTAAACAATATACGGAGCTATACGCTGACACAATGAGCGTATAATCCGTCGGTGTAGAGAGTTCGAGTGAGAGGGAAGGCCCGTGAGAGATAGCAGAGAGAGAAAGAGCTACTCCCTCCGTTCGATAATGTAGTTCCAACATTTTTTAAAGTCAAACTTTTGAAACTTTGACCAAGTTTAGAAAGAGATTACTTATATCTACAATACCAAAGATAAATGATAGTATGAAGTAAGTACATGTTGTGATGAATCTAATGATCGTTCCAGATGTAAATGTTTTTCTCGACATATACCTGGTCAAACTTTTCTGAGGTTTGACTTTTCAAAACATCCATATGCTTATGGACATGACAGAGTCCCTAACTAGAGAGAGAGAGAGAGAGAGAGAGAGAGAGAGAGAGAGATAGAAAGAGTGAGTGAAAAAAGTGTGTGTGCGTGTGTGAAAGAGACATGAACAACACACGATAAAAGTAAAGAAAAGGCATGCGTGTCTTATGCAAACATATCACACATGCATCTTCGACAACGGAGGCAAGGTGTGGAGATAGTGTGTGGTTGTTTGGAACTGAGAGAGCAAGACTCCTAACATGTGGCCAAGAGGGGTCTGACAAACAAGGGAGAGAGGTCGAGAGAGACGTACGGAGAAAATGAAGACATGTGGATGAGAGAGTGTATGTTTGTCATAGAGAGATCCCCTGGAGATCGTGATGGGACTACATGGGTGGGAGATCAAGTGACAAGGTGTGTGCGTGATAGAAGATGCCTCGAGAGATATCGAGATAGATGTATGGAGGGAAGGAGACAATACGTGTGTTCCTGATG